>NC_044509.1:13102365-13229865 GCF_902362185.1 Chanos chanos
ACATTTGCCTGCGTTCAGCCTGAATCACCTATGAAAGATAGCCCATTACAATGTGACAGACCCATTCTATGTTACTCTGCTTGGTTTTTTTTTTTTTTGGTTTTTTTTTTTTGTCTCAGTCCAATGTCTAAGAGCTAGAGAAGAACATTTCAGGCAGAGCAGAATGATTGATCTGTGAGCCTTTGACCAGTTTCAGAGGTGGGTAATGGAGCTTTTCTAAACAGTGGCCGGGAAGCACCTGTTCCCCTGCGATGCCTGCTCTCTCTCTTTGCTCTGCCAGGTGTCTTTATTGACGTTTAGAGAAACGGGCAGCGGGGATCAGCCGTTTTTTTGGAAACAGAGAAAGTGCTGAAGTAACGGAGGTTTCTATCTTTACCCTTTAGAAATCGGTAAGAGTGCTGTTTGGCAAAACACCCGAGCTGTACTGACATTTAAGTCTTTTTAACCTCTGCTTGGAGAAATCTGTCGGAAAAAGACCTGGAAGGAAAAGAAACGTTCCAGTGCTGCTGCGGTCGTCTTCGCTTCCTCTCCTGAAGTGTGAGAGAGGAGACAGCTCTCTTTAGTCTTATGGTAATGTCGACTTTCTCTGTTTATGAGGAGATTTTACTTCTGAGAGAAAGCAAGCGAGTGACTCTGCGCGTGTGTGTGAGTGTGTGTGAGTGTGTGTGTGTGTGTGTGTGTGTGTGTGTGTGTGTGTGTGTGTGTGTGTGTGTGTGTGTACGTGTGTGTGTGTGTGTATGTGTGTGAGTGAGTGTGTGTGTGTATATGTGTGTGCGAGAAAGGAAGAGAGAGAGAGAGCGTGTGTTTGTATGTGTGTGTGTTTGAGAGAGAGAGTGTGTGTGTATGTGTGTTTGAGAGAGACAGCGAGAAAGAGAGAGAGAGAGAATGGGAGAATGTAATCTGCAGCTGTAGAGAAAGAATGTTCAGAGCGGCGTGTTGATTGTCTCTATGCGAGAAACACTCAAAGCCGCCACCACCTACAGACTCCAATAACCGGTTCAGTCTTTTTCTCCGGGCTCTCCTGTTCCTCTCTCAGCCCCTGCGTCTGTGCCACAGAGCAGTAAAAGAGTTTTCCAATCAAGGTTTTAATTAGTGTGGGAATTAGAGTGCAGTGCTCTGTGTGTGTGCAGAGGGAAGCTGGCTAAATTGACAGCCCCGTCGAGTCTGTAATGGGAGAGGATGAAGAGACCCAGGGTGGTGATAGAAACCGACGCCTCGTGCTAACGGCCACTCGTTCCTCCTTGCAAACAAACACCAACAGCACTGCTGAGACCTCTCTCCCTCTCTCTCTCTCTCTCTCTCTCTTTCTCTCCCTCTCTCTTTTTCTTCCTCCTCTTGCCGTCGAGGAGCATCGCGTAGATTTCTTCAATGACTAAGACCATTGAGCTTTTAACTGAGGCATTGATGGATTATGCATTAGCCTGAGTGTCTATAGGCTACGTTCTCACAGTGAGGGGCGGTACGGTTGGCTGTGAGAATGTGACGGATAGGGTTAGATGAGGCTAATGCTCGTTGAATGCCAGTGCACTTTTTATTTAATGCAAAATAGCTTGACATTTAAGGGCTTTGGGCAGCGTGTAATTAAAGCCCTGGCCTTTTCCAGTTGCCTCTCCTCCACCTTTGTCGGCATAAAGAGTGAACATGTTGCTCTCAGTCTCGAGAGACAAAGAGAGAGAGAGAGAAGGGAGATCGCATCCCTGCCCCCCCCCACCCCCACCACCTTAGCCCTCCTGCCTTTGGCAAACCTGCAGGCACCACAGTGAAAGTCAGAGAGTACACTGATTAACCAGACAGGACAAAGATTAGAGGAGAGTGCAATTACATTGCTGCTTCTTTGTGTTAGAGCTAAACTGCAATATGGCATTTATCGATTCCTTTCTTTTCTTTTTATAGCTACTTTGATTCTTGAGGTACAACAAATACTCTTTGGAATTATTTGGTGTTTGTATACCACTGTTACCTGTGGTATTGTTAGAATAGGAGCATCTTCTTACGCAGTTAAAAAACAAGACTAGGCCATGTTGAACTGTAAACGTTTAGACGTTGGTTGGATACTAGAGGAGACCTTTGACCTGCCCTGTGTGACATCACAGAACCATTTGCGCCCCCTTGTCCGGTGTGACCGCTTCTGCATCGGAAAAACTACTATCTACCAAAGGCCCCCATCAGGGGACATAAATGGACCATAAAAAGACATGCAATAACCATAAAACAGCATATTCACATCACATATTGCCTGCAAAATGGGGGTAAAGCAGAAGGTGAGAGAGAGAGAGAGAGAGAGAGAGAGAGAGAGAAGACTTTGGTATTTGGAGGAGGATATAGTGCTTTTGTGATGAAGGTGACATAACATCGTTCTCCGCCCCTTGTCCGCAGGGCAACCAGTCCTCATATATCATGCTAGTGAAGATGTGGGAAGAGCCAAAAGCCAAGTGAACAAATCAAGGACAAGGACACGGGGGAAATCTACAGCTCTAATGTCACAGGCGTTAAGGCTGAACCTCTTCCCCATGCAGCCTGGGTTTGCGAGACCGGCTGGAACTGTGCCTGGTACCTGGGGATCAGGAGTGAACAGATTTCTGCAATACTCAACGGGAAGATGAGTGTGTCCCCAA
The DNA here is from genome assembly GCF_902362185.1 of Chanos chanos. Classification (NCBI taxonomy): domain Eukaryota; kingdom Metazoa; phylum Chordata; class Actinopteri; order Gonorynchiformes; family Chanidae; genus Chanos; species Chanos chanos. The sequence goes on from NC_044509.1 coordinate 13,104,981, forward strand.
AAGGGGAATCCTTTAACCTGCACCACCTCACATGATGTTCCACTTAAAGCCTCCAGCTAAGTGTCTGAAACTGCCAAGCAGTGTCTACACTGTCTTTATTCCTTCCACAGGTGCTGGACAGAACGTATTGTGTTGTAATACAGGAGTGTAGTACCTCCAGCCTTATGGAGATTAATATGCCACGTTCACGCTCTCAGATATTACCGGTACATACGGGATCGTGTAATGTGTTTGTACTGTGTATATCTCTTATCAGTTTGTGTTCCTGAAGTCTTACAGGTGCTTTTTTTTGTTCCGCCGACTATGCCGAGTCAAGGACCCGTACATACAGCAACTCCCTTGAGTGTGATCTTTGTCTCTATGAATGTGTTATAGAAAACTACCGAGGCATAAACTTTTGCCTGGTTCCTTCTGATCTTATCAGAGCGCTTTAAGAAGTGTTGTGTGTGAGTGCAGATCTCAGGCCTGTGCCTAGAGCTGTAGGAAGACTCCCAGAGTTTCTCAGTTCGGTACGTTAACGGTGCCATGTCTTAAAAATAGCAAACTTTTATACGATCGGTTACGCGTTTTTTTTTTTTTTCCATTGTCACGGCAGACGTGAGACGCTCGTCCTCGACAATCAGACGGAATCTTTCAGCGTGACGTTTGTCATAATCACATCGCTCCGTCAGACGGCTGTGACAACCCGCCGGGATCGATCGCGATGAAGTCACTAGGCCTGTCGCTCTTCCGAGAGTTTGTCTGGGGAAGAATGACAGTGAGATATATGTGCTGGGGGCTGGGGGTGGGGGGGGGGAGGGGGTGGGGTGTAGGTGGGTTTTTACGGCGGTTTAAAGTGGCCTCCTCCACTCCGCCAAGCGAATACCGTTTTCTGTATTGCGTGTTTACCCCTCCTCAACATCACAATCAAAACACTCTCCATAATAAATTAAAGCAGTGGCAAGTGCTCACTCCTAGCCAGCCCAATCAATAGCGCCCCCCCCCCCCGTCTAGCTGACAGCTTAATCGGCCGCGCTGCCTGAGCAAACCAAATAAAACTCTGCCGTTCTGCTGCAACAGCGTTTTTTTTTTTGTTTTGTTTTTGTTTTGTTTTTTTTCATTCTGACCTTGCTAGAGTTTGCCCCCATCCTTCTCCTTATCCCTCTCCTCCTTTTTCTTTCATCTGTGATCAGAATGAGGGGATTTGCCCTTACAGACCGCCTTTTGTCTCTGCTATCGATGCAACCACCAATTCCGCAACGTCGTTAATAAAAGGAACTTGCTTCTCCTGCCGAGACAGGTTAATGACTTTTGCTACACATTATTGATGAGAAAAAAAAAAATCCAGTAGAGATGGCTGTCAGAAAAATACACTTTCTGGGTCTATTGTCTGTGTCCCTCCGTGGTGAGTTTAAGACCGGAGTCATAAACTGACCTGGGTGGTGAAATCAATTTGGTCATTGCAGTCTGCAGAAAAAAAAAAATGGAAGCATTTTTTTTCCCCCTACTGTGTTACCGTGCTGAAACACGGAATCCAATCTTGCTTTATTGCCTCTACAGTGAGCAGTTAAGTAATTACTGCTTATTTGGGCTTTTGTTGCCCCTGACTGAATCTCACACTTGAGATGGTTTTAATATGTTTGCTTTTTATTTGATGGTAGTCTACTTTGGCCTGCCGCTGCAGCTGTTGACCCTGGGAAAATACGCGCTGCAGTGTCATGCTAAGCATTTAATCTGCGCAGGATTAATCGACAAGATATTTCCCAGCAAAAAGGTGCTAATATGAAACATGCGTGAGTGCCTTTCTAAACTTCTAAAGCTATGCTTTATGAATACAGCTGTGGTGTGTTAGTAGCGCACAGATAAAAAAAACGAGGGTTTTAGTAGCTGATAAAAGACGTTTACCTGTCCCGCTGGGCCACCTGCATGTTTACAGTGTGTCTGTTTGTATTACAGCTTGCTGGAATTGTTCAGGGCTAATTAGTTCCCCACTAATTCTAAAAATACAGTCACGGCTTTAATTAGTATTGTCTGTAATCTCACTCCTGTGTGAAACCAATGGCCACAGGTAAAGAAACACTTCAGCACAAGGATAAGGTACCTCCTACTGGGATTGAAGAGAGAGAGAGAGAGAGAGAGAGAGAGAAATTCATTTGATAGGACATGAGGCACGGGCCTTGAATTGAAATGCGATCCTTGTGGAAATGAACGTGTTTTAAGTGGGCCTGAAAATATTTATGTGCTTTTTTTGGGATTTATTTATTTTTTTTCACAGCACTGCTATCTGTTTTAGAGTGTTTATCTTAATTTAAGTTACCCTGTCCTTGGCTTCTTATTGCCTTGAAAATTATTGTAGAGATTTCTGAGGGAGTTCAAGTAACTCTTGTCATTTCATTTTGCATCAGTGAGAACCACAGTATGAATAGTTCAGCTGCACAGAAGCTGTCAAAAAACATATCACCTTTCTGGAAAAAAAAATTATGGCAGAGAAAGGTTGCTTCCCTTGGTAACTCAGCACAGTGACTAAACAGAAACACATAGTCACATGATCAAAATGACTTATGTTCTGTCCAATGAAAATATACTCAATTACATTTGGCATCAAGCAAGTTGATTGGCATTAACTTATTGATTGACTCACCTATTGAATTACTGACCTGTTTATTTATATATTTGATTATTTTGGTTTGTTCAAGGAATTGAGTGCTTCTCTTCCAAACCTCTCAATGCTAATAAGCCACTGAAACCACAGATTTTTACATTTTTTTAATTCTAAATTTATTCTAGAACTCTCTTGCTATTCCTCATATATTTCTCTCTCAAGCTGTTCCTTAGACTTTTTTTTTTTTTTTTTTTTTTGCATTGTTAATTAATGAAGGTCAAAGTTGCCAGGAGCATGTGCTATTTTGATCTCCCTCACTCTGACATGGGAGGAGAGGCCTTATTAGGCTTCTGGAGACGCCGGCGATCATGTGGCCATGCATATGCATGAGTATCAAACCCCAACACACCAGCGGCAGTCTGCACACCACCTACTTTACCTGTTATTACATGGGGTTTTATGTAAATGTGTTTGGCGGCCTGGTATACATTACTGAGATCAAGTGAAAAGTCAGGAGATGATAGGATGGAAGCCGCAGATGTTGTTGAGATGGAACTGGGGTAACGCTTCGGGTCAGCGCCGTGGTATGGGTTTTGCTGATGTGTAACAATTTTTTTTTTTGCTGTCGTACCTTTTTAGCTATAGAGCATGTGAAGGTAGGCTGTCTCCAGCTGGGGTCTTTATAATGTATTCATTCAGATCCTAGTGTCGCCTTTGTTACATAAATGTATGCTTGCCCTTTAAAATTTCATCTGGGGATTCAACTTCTTCATTACAAAGACACTTTTGAGAAAATCTGCCGCCCTCATACGTACTCCACTAACACCTTTATTAAATTTCTAAATTAGCCATAAATTACATTTATGCAGATGTTTGCGCGGAGGGAGAGGGAAGCATGAAAGGTCTGCTGTAATGCCGAGTTGAGACTACATGATTTCAGCCGGATTTTGGCACGATTTTGTCGTTGTGGACAGCTTCCAGCTTCCAGGCCCGAATATGAACGTCGGAGCGATGAACAGGCGTCTTTACCCCTTGTAGCGAGACATAATTTAAGGACAGCGATGTGGCGTTCCAGGACGCCCCACGATGAAACATGACACACGACACGGAAAGTCTAGCATGTCAGAGTTTTTTTGTATTTTCCTGCCTAGTCTGACATCTCTTACGGATAAGGATGAATGACAGTCCCCCCCAACGATCTATGAACTTGCACAAGGTCTTGAAAGGCAGCATACGATGATTGGTCGGGGTCATACTTGTAGTGTTGTCAGTCTCCCGGCCAAGACACGGCAGGAATTAATGGCACTACGATTGCCTAATCTGACATAGTGGCAATCGTGAAAGACAAAAATATCGTGTAGTCTGATCCCGGCATAAGTGTTTCATGTCTTAATTCTTCCAGTAGAACTTAGTGTTAGTGGTACAGTGTATCACAGCTGTGACATGTTGATCTCTCCTGTGCATCTCAGTTCAGATCCGCTCAACTGGCGGTGGCCTTCTCAGACGGTGAGGAAGACTGGGCCAGAGACAGAGTGAAAGGGGAACCTGGTGGACACGGGAGCTTTTCCCTGCATTCTCTGCCTACCTTCTCCCCTGCTTTTATCCTGCAGCTGAGCTGACGAGCGGGTTTCCATCGGCTGCCGGTGAGCTTGTCGACGAGCAGCCGCCGTCCACGTCTCTTAAAACCGTTGCCGCCTTTTGAGCCTCTGTTCCGGCCCATCACTGGTCCTCTAAGGTGCAGCCTTCCCGATACAGTAGCAAAATTTTAGCCTTAGTGGTCTCATGCAAACACACATCGTCCTTCCTAATGAGTTGGTCTGTTGTCTCTCTCGCTCTCTCTCTCTCTCTCTCTCTCTTTTTTCTTTATAAATCTCTCTCTTCGAAAGATTAAAATAGCAAAACAAATAAACAGATGAATAAAGGTTTGTTTTTTCTCGTGTGTGTTTTCTGCGTTATCTCTGATACGGATTGACAGGCAGAGGAGCATAACACTATTTCAGAGAACGTTATTCCGTTTCTGACTTCCCTTGATGTTTTTGGTGCATTTCTTTTTTTCTTTTTTTTTTTTTCTCCCACTTTCTGGAGGCACCCTCCATTAATCATACTGATGCCGGGGACAGGAGCAGGAACATGCTATAGCAGGCTGCCAGGAGCGGTAGTGTCACAGTGCACATTCAATCTGTATCAACGAATGCTGTGCTTGCGAGTTTTAGACTCTATCAAGTCTCCTCCTCACATCTCTATCTAGATAAGAACCCTAGGAGGGCCCCTTGCCTTTCTGCTACATGGTTTTTCTATCTATCTATTTCGTTCTTCTTTTTTTTTCCCGTTCCTTCTTCTTGCTCTATTGCATGTTTTGCTTGTTAAGTACAAAAAGAACAACAACACCGACATGTTTGGAAAAACCTTGACATTTGTCGTGTGTTGTTGTTGTTTTTTTTTTGTAAACGATGCATAGGTGTAAATAGGCCCCTCTGAGAGTTTTCAGAGGTCATGAAAACATACTTTTAACTGGCGTGAAAGTTAGAGAAAAAAAAGAACAAGGGAAAAAAGAAAGATATTTGTCAAGCTTTCACAATGTCATGAGCTTGAAGAAGCTGAAAAGAGAGGCGATGTCTGCAATTTTCAAGGTGGGATCAGGGACAAGCAACGCTGCTTTTTTACTCTTTATTTTATTTCTATTTTTTATGGTCAACAGCATCTCTGATAAAGAGAGTCAACCAGTGCTTCCCCCTCAATCATCGAAACAGCAATCCCTCCAAATTGTGAAACAGTGCTACATGTCGGCCAAACGGGAAATTAATGCATAAATCTCGCCGCCACATGAGTGCTTTTGTTTATACCACAAGCACTATAACTGTCACACAGAAAAGAGCTTTCAAAACAAGACCCTAGCTCTTTTAGCCCTTTTAAAAATGATACGTTTTAATACGAAAATAAAAAAGAAATTCATTTGAACTGTATTAAATTAGTTGACATTAAAGGCCAATTAGTGTTAAGCCCTAAAAGAAAGTGTTACTGCCACTACATTAATTAAATGACATTTCTTTCATGTTCCACTACTATCAACAGATATTATTCCAACGCTCTTGATGGTGGTTATGACAGTGGCTGAAATGACACGGATAATTTGTGATAATAATCTGATGGCACGCTTAAAGAGGCTCTATGATCTGAAAATAGCCTCATGTATCTCATCTAATATAATAAGTTAATTAAAAAAAAAATTCTCACATTATTCCACATGTGAAACCTTTCTCTATCATGGAAGCACTGATGCACAGCTGTACCTTCAAACAGCACAACGTCTAGTTGCTTTAGATTTACAAGTACTGGATGAGAAAGAGATGTCAGGTGTAATTATTGGCCATGTCTGGTTTAAAGGCTGCTGAAGACAGCAGTGTATTTGTTTATAGAGTTGTTTTGTCAGTTTGCTTTGTACGTTTTGCACTGACCAAACTAGTTACTCGAAAGGCTCTCTAAACATGTCGCCTCCAGTGCATGTTGTCTGCTATCAAGTTTTAGGCCAACTGTTAGCTACATAATCCTTGCATACTCTTATGGAATGAAAAAAAAAGACCAGAAGTGTTTCTCTTCACAAAATTAACCATTTGTCTATCTATCTATCTATCTATCTATCTATCTATCTATCTATCTATCTATCTATCTATCTGTGTGTGTTTGTGTGTGAGTGTAATATACACTGCATGGCCAAAAAAAAGTCGCACAGTCTAATATTTTGTTGGACCGCCTTTAGCTTTGATTACGGCGCGCATTCACCGTGGCACCGTTTCGACAACCTTACAACACCTTGCGACGTCACAGCATTTATTTTCGTCCAGAGTTGCATTCATTTTTGGCTGAGATCTTGTTGACGACGGGAGAGTGGAACCACTCTGTAAAGTCCTCTCCAGCACATCCCAAAGACTTTCAGTGGGGTTCAGGTCAGGACTCTGTGGTGGCCAATTCATGTGCAAAAATGATTCCTCATGCTCCCTGAACCACTCTTTCACAATTTGAGCCCGATGAATCTTGGCATTATAGGTCCTGGAATATGCCCGTGCCATCAGGGAAGAAAAAAAATGTATTGATGGGATAACCTGGTCATTCAGTACATTCAGGCACTCAGCTGACTTCATTTTATTGCTACATAACATTGCTGAGCCTAGACCTGACCAAGCAACCCCTGATCATAACACTGCCCTCAGAGGCTCCACATCCAAACAGAGACTTTTTTTTTTGCCAGGCAGTATAAGTATATAAATATATAGATAGATAGATATGTAAGACCGGCAGTTAAAATGACAGGTTGATATTAGGTCTCTGCCTGTCTATTTTAATATGCAATGCTGTATTGCTCTGTGTTTAAGAAAAAAGTGAATGCTGACACACACTGTACCAACAGCCACAAACGTTTTTAAGCTGGCGTGTCTCACAGGCAAATGTTCTCAAAGAATCAAAGAGAGCTTTTTTTTTTTTTTTTTACTGGGAGTAGTGTGTGTGGGGTGGCACGGTGGCGCAGTGGGTAGCGCCGTTGCCTCACAGCTTGGGTTCGATCCCCGGCCGGGCGGCAAGGGTCCTTTCTGTGCGGCGTTTGCGTGCTCTCCCCGTGTCTGCGTGAGTTTCCTCCGGGAGCTCCGGTTTCCTCCCACAGTACAAAGACATGTAGGTTAGGTGAATTGACCCCAGGTGTGAATGTATGTTTGAGTGTGCATGTCTGTCCTGTGATGGACTGGCGACCTGTCCAGGGTGTTTCCCTGCCTTTTGCCCTATGAGCGCTGGGATAGGCTCCAGCACCCCTCGCGACCCTGATTAGGATAAGTCGCTTAGATAATGAGTGAGTGAGTAGTGTGTGTGAGTAGGGAAAGTATTATTGTAAATGTATATTGGTATGAGATGTTCAGTTATGCCAAAGTATGTGCAATCCCCTTCGCTGGGCTCTCAAAGTAAAAGCACAGTGTCAAAATCCCTTTCTCTATTTCCCTCTAAAACTCAAAAAGTCATAATCATCTAAAATGATTTATCATCTGTCCTTCGTTTGCTCAAGCTTTCTTTTCTAAAAAAAAAAATCCTTTTAACTTCACCTGATTTTTTTTTTTCTTTTCTTTTCTTTTCTTTTTTTTTTTTTTTTGGATCCACAAACATATGGTCTCTTGTGGAGAATACCCTCCTGGTCACCTTCCAAAAAATCTTACTAAGATGAAAATTGGTCCAATTCAGCTTTTATTCAAGGGGTTATGTTTTCGTTTATTTGGTGTGACGGAGGGCCGCTTTAGCATTCAACAGGCGCTGATTTTCTGCCAGATGCCATCAGATTCAATAGGGCTTTTTTTCCTTTCTGATAACTACAGGGCCCCTTGGCTAGGGGTTTTAAACTCGTGTGAGTGACTTATCTTTGGCCCGGTTGCTCTGACTACACGGATCTGTTTCAGCTGGGCTCCCTCTAACCCTTTTATTGATAAAGCGCTGCAGTTTATGAGAATGGACAACGAAGAAGAACCACTCCCAAGGGAAATAACTTGTTTTTTTTTTTTGTTGTTGTTGTTTTTTTTTACTATATGTTGTCCAAAGATAGTAGCGAAAATATTATTTCATTTTGTCGGTATTTTATTATTTTCTGAGAAATACCTGTAAAAATCTCATCCACAAACTCCATAAAACATACATCATGTTTAATTTAAAGGTACTGTAAAACATTTTATATATATATATATATATATATATATATATATATATGTGTGTGTGTGTGTGTGTGTGTGTGTGTGTGTACATATATGTGTGTGTGTGTGTGTGTGTGTGTGTGTTCTGCAGTGCCTCTTATTGCATGGTACAGCACTGCTGTTGTGTGTCTTACAGAAGAGATGTAATTGAAGTGCCTTGAAAAGAGTGGTTCTCCAATCTGTATGGTGTCAGTACACCGCTTTATAAAATCCACAAGTCCTCTGAGGTAGACAGGCCTGTCGGTTCACATCTAATCGAAAATACTCTGAGACCGTCCTCCCCAATCTGCACACCAACTCAGTTTTGGGGCCCCAAGCAAGAAATAAGTAAAGAAAAAAAAAAGAAGTGAAGAAAAAAAAAGGATTCAAAATGAGCTCTGGGATATAGGGTAAGAATGGAGGGTGGGGGGATGGGGAACAGTTCAAATATGACTCACACTCTACAGAGGCTAAACATTTAAGTAATGATTTATTTGACATCCTGTCACCCTCTGACTGTGCACCAGTCAAAAAAAAAAAATATATATATATGTATATAAAATAAAGAATATAATTCCAAAAGCACATCGGCGTGACCTCCTTGTTTAATAGATTGCATTTTAGAACGGGCTCTGGGGTTCTGCATCTGATCGCGTCTTTGAGTTGCTAATGCTGTTATCTGAAATGGTATACCCGCCGCTAATCTGATTCTCCATCTTTTATTCCCAATGGTAGATTGACAGTGAATAATGAAAGGTGTGCCAGCCACACAAAGGCAGTGGCCTGATTATTGGCTTCCTTCCAGGTGACATTGATTTACCTTTAAGAGTGACACATAATGATGGACTTGGGGAGCGGTTACTGAGTGCTGAGTACTAAGTCTCCTAAGACCTCTGGCTTTGTCTCTGCTGAGTTTTTCCCTCTTTCGCTGTTTTTTTTTTCTGTTGTTGTTGTTTTTTTTTGCCTTGAGAGAGTTATTCTACCTTTGAGTTAAATAACGAAACGGGCGAATGACGCTTAAGAAGCCAGCGCAGACGTTCCTGAGGGTAGTTTTCGCCCGCGCTGAACCCGGTACGATGTTCGATGTTCAGACACGGGCGAGGTGAAGGAGGAAGGACAAAAGCGTGATCAAACCTGCCAGCGAGACAAAAAGCCAAAGACATGTCTATCTGTCTTTTCAACATCCTTTGGCTAAAACAAATTCATACAGATGCTAAGACCGAGCTGCTAATAAAAGTAGCCGAATCTGTGATTAATGTCGTGTAGTCGGCAGGTGGTGTGTAGACAACAGATAACACCTTCAAACATCTCACTCAAGCTGTTTGCCCTACTTAGACCCTCATCTTTATGCGCGTGTGTCTACTGAAGTACATATATAGGGATGGATATACCTGCTTCTCTTTGTTGGTGAAGCAAACCATCTGTCTATGGAAAGCGCTGAGACATCAAACGTTTGGGGATCAAAGAGGGTCACTTTCACTGAAGATTTAAAGCTCGGCAGACAGGCCCCACTCTGTGTTCCTTCTCTCGTTCCCCCGTTTTGCTCCCTTTCTCTTTATCCCTCGGGAGACATTTAAGTGTATTGAACCCGCAACACCCTCAGGCTACCACTGCTTTGTCCGCCCCAGGCGATAAGTAACTTTTTTTTTTTTTTTTTTTTTTTTGACATGGGAGGAAATAGTTCAACTGTTTGTTTGAGTGGAGATATTTCAGCTCTTTCTTTCTTTTTTTTTTTTTTCTTTTTCTTTTTTTTTTTTGCCAAAGCATTTGTAACATTATCACAGCCCATGTTCTGTAGCTTCTGATGGAGAAGGGAGGTGGGGGGGGGGGGGCACAGATCTTCATTTTCCTCTCATTTTCACATGCGCGGCATCTGCTTTTTGATTATAATGAAGACATGATTCGATTTGAAGTCGGAATTGAATGAGTGATGTCTGTCAGCGCCTCCGCTGTGATGGATAGGACAGGAAGAGGAGTAGCAGCAGCTGCAAACTCAGCATGAGTTGAATTTAAAAAGCACTGTTAATGTCAGTCCAGGAAACAAAAGCTTGGTCTTATTGAAATTGATGGTTGAGAAGTATATCAGACTCTTTCATGAGAACAGCAGCAATAGCTGTAGAGCGCTGGCGGAGAAAAGAAAAATCTCTATTTTTTCCCCTCTCCTTTCTATTTTTTATCTCTCTTGGCAGCTGGCATGAGGTTTTTTTTTTTTTTCCATTCCATAAAGTCTGGATTAGCTTGCATATTCTCCACTCCCCTGCTGTAAATCCAACAGCTGATGAGACTTGGCTTCCAAATAAATTACCTTGCTTTTGTTTCATACTTGTTTTTTTTTTGTTTTTTTTTATCCGCTTCCTTAAGGCTCCATTTAACATGAAAAGTAAAGCTTACAAACTCCGGCTAAATGATGCATGAAAAACATCTTATAAACACATTATCTTGATCACTCAATGCCGCTCTAACAAAGCTAAATGACCTGATACGACCCGAGTGTACTTTAAGACTGTTCTTCAGGATTCCTTGCTGTACGCTACAAGATAGGAATTACGATTGGTCGATATGTACATTTTTTGGCCCTGGTAAAAACTGATGTGTAATGAATAATGTAGAGCTTGTTATGGTCTATTTATGAGCAACTCTTGACAGTTACATTAAGTATTTATAGAGCGCATATGAAAAGCTGTGTATGCTTTGTGATGCATTGCATTGTTTTCAATGCCGAGTAAAACTGTTTATAATCTGTTAAGATTTCCATATTACAGGCAATGCTTCATTACATTGTATTTTTATTTATCTTAGCTCAAGAAGAGCAATATGAATCGCATGAAGAAGTATTGCATTTTACGCAATGCAATAACCGACTAACGTGAATCTATCTTGTACTAATGATGCATTAAAAAAAAAAAACATCTTGGCTGCCTCTGAGAGTAAACACATTCTTCTCCCCTTCACGCAAACTCTCACTCGTGCTGTAATTGTTTGTAGTAACAGGCCAGATATCTGTTCGTGAGGGAGATCAGTAGACAGCACTACATCACCTTGTGGTGTAGGAGCTTGTTCTGGCACCCAGCCGTGGCTGAAGAGAGAATATGGCACAGGAAAAGATCCAGGATGCAGGGAGAGGGTCTGAGATTGGTGGAAAGGTGTGCTGCTGGGAGGGAAATTGGCAGGATAAAGAGTCTCTACTGCTGGACATGGGGAATGAAAAGTGGACTCCCCATTAGCCAGGTGAAAGCCCAGTGCATAGGAACAGCTGGTACTTTTGGTTGTTGCCCGGGTATCTTTCGCCAGATGTTTTGAGAGAGACAGAGAGTAGCGGGCAGACGCTCAACACATGCTTTTTTTTGGGAGATTGAAAACGTCCGTGTACGCGAAATAACGGATGTTCTGATCTGGTCTTGGACGGCTGTATAGAGACACCAGACAGGTTGACTGTGTGAATGTGGGTCGGAGTTATGAGATCTACCTGTGGCTTGGCAGCTATTTCCCCAACGCCTCCCAGACCTTCCCAGACCTGGCAGAAAACCCATTGGATACCGGCCAGAAAACACAGCCAAGGGGTTGGGCATGTTATCCAGTGGTTACCTATTACCCAGGGAGTGGTGTGGGCCGCAGAGCAGAGCCACAAACATGTTTACCTTTCTGACTGTGACTGGTATTGTGAAATGGCTAATGTAACTATGTTCTAATCTTCAGATGAGTCTACAACCTTCACATCTGGATGGACATGTTTCATAGTGCTTTTTTTTCCCAGCAAAGGCACATGAAACACTCTTCTTCATCGACATTTAGAAAATGCAAGTGAATTCATGAGTGTTCACATTACTGAAAAGCGCTTCGAAGTCCTTCTTTTCTCTCTCTCTTTTTTTTTTTTTGCAGTGTGACACAGAATGAAAATGGGATTCCACAATCACAGCAAGAAATCAACAAAAAATGGATCCTGCAACGTAACTAGTTTATTATTTCCAGTGGTTTTAAATTCATGTGCTTATTGGACAGATGAGACAATGATACTAGCAGATATCAAATGAATACCAAACTGTCCTCAGAATCTATATTAATCATATTCCAGCAAAACCCTCCAGTTCTTATTGTTGGCAGTTAAAGAGGTTTTGGCAAATATATCTTTGCAGGAGGTGTTTTTGTTTAGAGCTTTCTATCAAACATACCCTTTAGTCACTCATCACATTTACATACTTCAAGAAACATATCAAGAGAGAAGGCCTTTGGGATGTTTCACTGCAATACCAAGCTGTGTTGTATGGGTATATTCATATTTTGGTAATTAGCACAAAGCTAAACATTTACTATTCCTTACCACTGTATACTACTTATACCACCTTCAGAATTACCTCAGAGTTATCTTCAATGATTTTGTTCTTGTGCTTAAAAGCAGTCAAACGCCAAGGTTAAATGTTGGACCATATCGGCATAGTTTAACTTGCTGCATCATACGAAAGGAACAGTTTAAAGCCGGGCTGAAGTCGAACAACGTCATGGAGTGTTTTTTGGCATTGGAGCGTGCATACGTTTAAACGGTCTAGCGACGATACTATGCTCCAAAAGCCATGGAGAGTACTTTCTGTTCCTGCACTCCCTCACCATACAGCTTTGTAAAATACCTCAATGGATATTCAATTCTTATAAGCCTCTTACTTACTTCCAAATCACTGTCAGAAACACAATTATTCTGTACTGACAGAGAGTGGCGTTTTGTTTGTATCAGTGCCGCAATTTGAATTCTTAAACATTTATATTTACAATTAATCCACAAATCCTCTCTCTGGAACACGGGCGAATATTTTAGCGCTGTAGCTCTTTGTGTGAGATGATGCAAATGAACTTGCACAGTTTTCTCACCAACATAATAGAAATGTTGTAGTCTGTCTGGGAAGAACCTGATCAAATTCTTACTCCATGCAGGACAGTTGGTGATCAAATCTGGTGATATCTGAATCCATTTGTTTGCAAGCAGTGATTAGGTTTCACACGGTACTTGTATGGGTCTTATCCTCAGCTTTTTGGAATTAAGTTTCAATATCCAATAAGCAATTTTGAATTCCTATCATCAGTCCTACATCCTAAGTATATATTCTACCAATTTTTGCTGGGCCATCGTATTCAGAGTTCCACCAAGCTATTATTTGAATTTTTTTGCAATTCCTTCATGTCAAATTTCTAACAGTGGCCCAAAGTAATAAATAATTATTCTGATTCTACCAGAAGAGAGTTCATTTCATTCTAATTTATGTCTGCACACTGCAGGTAAAAGTGTGATACAGCTTCAAAAAAACAGACATTGTTCATGCTTTTTTTTTTAACAATTGAGGTTTTTTCCTGTTTATTATAGTGAAAGCGCTTCCAGGTCTATTAGAAGATGGGACTCCATTTCAGTTCATTGTGAGCCTCTTCAAAACTTCAGCTGTTTGATCTGCTGAGGTATTGTGTGACTGTTTTCTTTTTTTCATGTAAGATGTAAGTGGGTGTTATGTAATGTTGGGTTTTGAAGTTTGAAGTTGGTATCCATTCGTTCATTTATTCATCAGTGTCTACAGATTTTAGACTGGATGTCTAAATTTACATTGTAATAATAACACGCGTTGGCTACATGGAAGCTCTCATGTTGTATGGATCATGATTCCACATCATTATTCTTTATGTTTGTGTATGTGTGTGTGTGTATGTATACATACATACATACATACATACATATATATATATATATATACACACACACACTCCCCATATATACATTTTACAACAGTAATTTGTGCTGACGTGGTGGGGATGACCACAGAAAATAGCAATCACTTTTCAATAATGTGTACTAAATGAAACTTCTTTCAAATGGGTTTTTTTAAATGGAAGAAATTAACACATACAGCTAAAAAACTACAGGTTGCAGGGGCAAACCAGCTGCTACACCAGGCTATTGTCTCATTAGCTCCCCCACCTGACATGGTGATGGCAACTACAGAAAATAGCGATCACTTTTCAATAATGTGTAGTAAATGAAACAACTAGTGAAATCAAAGCCCTTTGTTGCAAACAGAATGGGCATTTATCTTGTGGCCATCCACAATGACGTGAATCGATTTGAAGAAACATAATGGCTGACGCACAGACTTGTCAGTCATGGGTTTTTCTGAATAATAACGAGCAACTTCGGATAGAAGAAATATCTGTTTCCATTGCATTTTTTGTGGTTTCCCAAATAACTTCATCATGACAATAGTCATCAGGCACACATTCCCTCAATCATAATGCAAAGCGATATTTTTGAGTTGTAGACCGGCAGTGTAGGCTTGCCAAGGAGAGGTTACTAGCACTTCACCTGGTTGCAATGAATCTCATCTCGTCTAGTTAAATCCAGTCGTCATCTTCTTCTGGGGCACTACTCCAGCCCAGCATCGGTGCCATTGGCTGGGCACTGGCATCCATCTCATCCGGCAGCCTGTAGGTCAGTTAGGCTGACAGAAGGAGGATGACGAATTCTACCAGTAGGAGTCGGTCTCTACTCGCCATCTTTAGGGAACGGTTTACACTGGGAAGTTTGGATCCAGGTGTCCCTATCAGCTTCTGACTGCAGTTGGTGTGGTCAGCAGCATTTGTAACGGTCTAGTCCAGGGTGGTTGATGCCAGTGCTTCCTTCTTAGGTCCTTTACCAACACCCAATCCCCACGTTGGATGTTGTGCAGTTGTGCTGTGGTTGGCTCAGGTAGGACAGCTTTTACCTTAGGGAAGATAAGCTTTAGAACATTGTTAAGAGCACAGTAATACTGCAACATCTCAGCATCCATTCCAGTGAGGGTTAACCTGTTTTGAGGAAAAGGAGTGTTATTCTCATGGGACACCAAGCTAATATCACATAGGGAGAGAGTCCAGTGGTCTTATGTGGTCGTCCTCTCATAAACATCAGTGCTGGTGTAGGGCCTCAACTCATGACAACGTTGTTTCAGCCATCAAGTTAGACTGTCAACTTGGAGAACTTTGTTTTCAGATTCTGATTTGCTCTCTCTACAGTGCCTCCACTGGCTGTATGATAAGCACAATGAGTTTTAAATTGATCTGGAGACTTTCTGATAGACTTTGGATTATGTTATTTGAAAAATGAGAGCCATTGTCACTTGACAATTTAGATGGGATGCCCGATCTCAGTATCACGTCCCTCAGCAATCTACAATTGTCAAATAATATTTATATCCTTCCCATTGAGTGAGCTCAGTAAAGTCCATCATTAAATGTTCAAAAGGGCCTTCAGGCTTTGGGTGTACAGACAGGGGTATGTCCGTGCCTCTGCCTACATTGTTAATAGCACGCGTTACACATTTTTTACAAAAAAGGTTGAACATCCTGGCGCATACCATAATTTATGTACAATGCTCAGCACCCTCCCTTTTGACACATGGTCAGGGCCATGGGTCAGTTTCACCAGAAATGGGAATGTGGAGTGTGGGAGCAGGGGGGGCCTGTCCGGGCTCACCCATGCACCAGAGGACTCGAGAATGCAGTCCCTCTCGGCCCAGGAGGCGAGCGCTGTCTTATCAGCTCCTGATTGCAACAGTGAGACATCGTTAGACGAGAACGCATTTTTGCTGAGCAAAGAGGTGCATTTGTAAGATAGGGGAGGCTGGCTGCTGCGTCAGCCGTAGCACTACCTTGAGAAATAGAATCAGTGGACCCAGGCCCACACAGCAACACTCAGTCATCACTCACTCACTCATTATCTAAGCTGCTCATGGGTGTGGGGGTGTGTGTGTGTGGGGGGGGGGGGGGGGGGGGGGGGTGCTGGAGCCTATCCCAGCATTCATTGGGCAAAATGCAGGGAGACACCCTGGATATGTTACCAGTCCATAGCAGGGCAGACACACAAACACATTCACGCATTCGTTCCCCCCCTTAGGGGCAATTCAGTATCTCCAAATTGCCTGACCTGCATGTCTTTGTACTGTGGGAGGAAAGTGGACCTCCCGGAGGAAGCCCACGCAGGCCTTCTTGCTGTGAGGTGACAGTGCTACCCACTGTGCCACTGTGTGCCCCACACAGCAACAGAGAGTAGTAATAAGAGAGCAATAAGGAAGTTTTCAATGAGTGACATGTGGTTTATAGGTTTTCCTGTGGAAGCAAGAAACCCACAATTTTTCCACAGAGCATTGGAAGTTGTTACAAACATTAAATACATATTGAGAATCAGTACATAGGGTACATGTACAGTTACAGGATTCATTGCAACAAGGTCAGCAGTTGCTAACACAACTTCAGTTGCGGCTGCTACAGCACGCAAACATGGTATCATAGTTCTTTCAGTGGTTGATAAGCGTTCTGAATAATAGCCAATCGGGCATTGTCTATCATCATGGATCTGGGTTAAAACTGCAGACACGAAACCGTCACGTTCAGAGACAAACAGATTGAATGGTTTGTTGTGATCAGTTAGGCCTAAACAGGGAGAGCTAGATAAGGCAGTGTTTAGGCTTATAAAAGCCTCTTCAGCATCAGTGAGTCCGTCATGGTGAAATGTTTACCACTGTGTGTGATGTCATACTGTGGTTGGGAGATTTCTGCATAATCACAAATCCAGGGGCGGCAGTAGCCAGCTAACCCCAAAAAAAGGGACATCATTTGCTGTTTGGTTTGTGGTTTTGGAACATCCAAGATTGCTTGGATACGTTCTGGGCCTAGTTTGTGCCCCTCCAGAGTTATAACATGACCTAAATGACAAACAGATTGTGGCACTAGTTGTAATTTGTCCTTTGATACTTTGTAACTGTTTTCTGCCAGAAAACAGAGTAATGACACAATGTCAATTTTGCAGGCCTGCTCATTAGGAGAACACAAAAGAAAGTCATCAACATATTGAATCAAAATGCATTTGCTACATCAACAACATTAGCGGTAAACCAACGGGAATCAGATGGAACTTGAAACATAAGAGTTGCAACATTTGAGACAGTTGGAGCAGGGTGTTTGGACAGCATCATATATTGCTCTTGCACAGGTCTCCTACTGTCACTTTTTAAAATTTTTATTTATCTATTTTTTACTGACAATATTGGTGAGTGCAGGATGAGTGAGGGCACTCGACAGTGGTTATAAGTGATTGAATGAAATGCTACCTATGAGAAATATCAAACCATTACCTATTGCTTTCACTGTAACTTTAGGGGTACATCTAGAATCGTCTGTAAACTGTGTGTATTGCTGATATATAACTACAGGGGTATGTGTGTGTTCATTTATTCAATGTGTATGCATGTAGCTATTCTACGATCTGACCTGCCTCCGCTGCCCTCTATTGCTGGTCCCGAGGGAACCCTGGTGTAGTCATGGAGTCATGGGCTGGTGGAGCATGTGTCCATTGGCCAGGCGGGGTTGATGTTTGGTCTCTCTGTCCTTGTCCAGTTGAGCAGTCAGGGGTTAAGTGTCCATAGCCCCTGTTCTTGTAACAGATCATTCACCTGATGTCACGTTGTCGCTGCTCTTGCGGTTGCTGTTGCATCCCTTGTGGGCGTGGTCCCCCTCATCCTCGTTCTCTTCTACGTTGCACAGTTCGTTTTTGTTCCGCTTTTACCTTATTCCTTTCGGCATGCAAGATGTGTGCCCACTCTTCAGCCAAGGTTTTGGTTTCCCTGCCAATGCAGGTAGCCAGGGTGCAACACTTCAGCGAGGGGTGGAGTCCATTGACCAGGGATACCTTCAGCATGTTCTCGGAGGCTTCATTTCCTTGTTGCATACCTGAGTTAGCAGCAAGAACAGTTTCTATACGAGAATGGTAAGTGGCAGCAGACTCACCTTCAGCCTGTTTGGTGTTGTGAATTTTGGCCAACTGGTTCTCCGTGGGAAAGCCTCTTGGACTGCCGCATATAGCAGGTTCAGCAGGTCTTCATAGCCATCCTGACCTGGCAATGTAGGTGTTTGGTCCTGCCGTCCAGTCTCTTGGTTTGAGCTGTCTCCATTTGAGTTTAAAACACCTGGGTTTACACATTTCTACTAAATCACCCACTGTGGGAACCCAAGCCTCACCGCCCTTTTGTTCAGGGTTTCATCGGGCTGCCACATTCCTACCACATTGACCCATGGCTGCCATGGCTATTGGCCAGGTGCTGGTTGCTGGCCAGCAGGGGGCAGAGATTGTGGACAGTTGGATCTGATTTTACTTTGGAGGCCGATCCTGCCCCCTCTCGGAGGGACCAGGGCCATGTCGTTCATTCCTGGCGTGTACTTGACGCCTGTTCGGGATGTAAGGTCAGAGATCTTTACCTTCTGGGGAGAGAGGCTGCATGGTGACCATGGTTTTAGCAAGGGCAGAGTAGGGTTTGCTGTACAGTCCTGGTTTGTACTGCTCCTCTTTGGTTTGAGCAGTTGCATCTGTCAAGAGGTGTTTTACTCCTCCTAGCTCGCCGTCGCTGTTGTCCTTGCCTCCTCCAGCTGCAACACCTCACACATGAACAGGGACTGGAGTGCCCTGTTGGACAGCATATGGGGAAGGCAGATCCCTAAGCTCCCTTTCTTTTTCCCTACTTTTCTTACCTTTCTTTCCCTTATCTTCTCCTGTCTGTTGTACCATTAACCCAGCAGTGGACTTTCTCTGCTGTATTTTTGCTTCAGCTTCCCATGGTGTAAACTTACACCAATCAACATCCTCTCTTCCTTTCATACTCTGTTCTAATAGAACTCTACTCCTCTCTAAGCAGTCTGTACTCCTGTCATGTGGCGCCAAAGTGGTACATCCTCAACTACACCCTTACCCCATTTTTCTACCATTATTTTTCCTGGACCCATAAGTGGGTCTAAGATTGGTTCTTGCCAGCCTTATTTCCAGTTTTTCAGTACAGTTTAAATCAACAAACAAATACTAAATAAAACAACAAATGGGAAAATAACAAATAGGTAAAAGTAAGTTGGGTTTTTTTGTTTGTTTTTTCTTTTACCCTTGGGCCTTAATAATAAGAATACAGCAGGAAAAACAAAGTGTAACAGGTTAAAAGAAGAAAACACACCAACAACACTACAGTTGGAATATCATCATAAACAGTTCAGTCTTCTACCCACAAATATTACCCTTATGAGTACGGGTTTATCACTTGAGGACACAGTTTAGAAAACAGCAATCAGAATGACAATAATAACCTGAAAATAATTACAGTTTTTTT
Organism: Chanos chanos; assembly: GCF_902362185.1. Taxonomy (NCBI): domain Eukaryota; kingdom Metazoa; phylum Chordata; class Actinopteri; order Gonorynchiformes; family Chanidae; genus Chanos; species Chanos chanos. The sequence goes on from NC_044509.1 coordinate 13,124,414, forward strand.
TTTCTTTTAGAGAAATCAATCCAGCTATAATGTAACAACGCACAGAGATTAATGTCTTAATTGGGATGGTTCAGTTGAACACAAACATTGTTTGAACTATCGGTTATAATAATGGGTGGTCTTGTGCCAGATGTGACTTGGGTGACAACAGTTATTAGTGACCAGACAAATATCACATTTCAGATCATCAGACAAAACTTAAGCAAAATAATAAACGAAAAAGCTAAAACCCCAGGTTGATTGTAAGCAGATAAGCCTCGTGTTAGTGCCTTGATGTACTGTTATAATAGTAAGTGTGCCAACTCTAGCTTGAGAAAAACAGGTGCTGACGTACCAGACATACAACAATAAATGCCTCTCTTATGCCTGAGATCTATTACTACACATAGAATCTTGTGAACCTATTTATCTAACTACCTAGTTTTTACACATAACCAGTGCTCGCATGAGAGTCTTTTTTCTTTTCCCTTTTTCAGTGACTCCTTCTCTAACTGTTTCTCACACATGCACCATACACCCAGACACACACACACACACACCTAACACAAGCACACAGGGGCCGCAAGTACACAGAGGGGCCCCTTCTCTCTCTCTCATTCTCTCTCATGTACCAAATATTCAGACACACAAAGTGCACAACAGAGAACAACATAAAAACTAAAATCCCCTCCCTCTTCTTTTTTTTTCTTTTCTCGACCAGTCACACACAAGCTTGCAAAATCCAAATGAATACTTTCACCCCCGTCTGTCGGACAGCTGCAAATCATCTGCTTTTATCACTGTTGCAATCTACTTGACGTCAAAAGTTTTCACTTTTAAATCATACACAGGCCCCTAGCCTGTGTCCTTTTATCAGTTTCTGGGGGTATTTACTTTTATTTGTACACAGGTCCGTAACCCACATCCCCTTTTAAGGGGGGTAATTCTAATCTGTATCCCCCTTTTTATCAATTTCTGGTGCGTCCACACAGATAGTCAGTTGAAAGATTGTCATACAAACTTTAACAGAAGGTTCATTTACTCATTTGACTTGCAAGATTTACCTCATTTGCTTTATTTTGTCGCCGTGGGCTGATACCAAAACCTTCTCAACCCACTTACAATTAGCACTTACAACGTTCATTTACCGCATGCATCACTCTTAAATCCACGTGAGAACCGAGACCGTCCCTATGTAAATCAATAGGAATAATTCATAACACCTTACTTAATTAATCTGGATGGAGCACCCACTGGCCACTGCCTGCCCCCGGCGTCAGGCCGGATCCGGTCTTCCTTGGTGGAGCGGAACGTTCAGTGAATCTTTCAGCTTTTTTTCAGACACCTGCGCGTAGTTAACCCTCAGTCCAGACTCAGGAAAACAGTCAGTGGGGTGTCCATTTCCCTCCCCTTCACCATAAAATGTAAGGGAAATATGGAGTCCCCTGTAATAAGAGTTGCTAATTCTCAGAGACATCAAACTTCAGATATGATGAATTATTATTTTCCTTTATTTCATGATCATGGGAGAGGCACACCACAGAGATGAAGTGCAGTTCTCTCTAAGGTTAAGCAGTGCAGAACTTTTCATACAGTGAAACAAACAAGTCCAAGGACGTGTGTGGGAGTTTACGGGATAACTTTTCTCATGGAGCACAGGATACTTGGTGTTCGCCCCCAGGCGTTACGGACACACAGAGGCCTTGTCTTAATAAATGCTCATTGTTCTAGCTCACAGATACATTTTGCAGCATATAGTAATTAAGCAAGCACAGATCTCTATAATTGCGATGGACTGGCGACCTGTCCGGGGTGTTTCCCTGCCTTTCGCCCAATGAATGCTGGGATAGGCTTCAGCACCTCCCATGACCCTAATTAGGATAAGCGGCTTAGATGATAAGTGAGAGAGTAAGAGGTCCCTATAATATAAGTACTTCAACATGACAATAGTCATGAGGCACATTTTCATTCTAAACATTATGTTCATAATGCAAAGCGATATTTTTCCCACAATGTATACGAATTTAAAGCAAAGTTTTAGCATGTACGGATGTTTTAAAATTTGGACATAATTGTTTCTTGAAAACATTACAAATTGTTGTAGGAACAGATATATAAAGACACTAAATACGAAACTCCTATTTAAGAGTTAAGTGAGAGTAGTTTGTGAGTTTTTTCACAACTGTAATCACCTCAAATTTCTGGTAGTGTGTGCCCTTCAAGCTCCTATGCCTGCACTTTGATTTGTCCTAATTCAGGGCTTAATTGTAGCAGGGCGAGCAGCTAATTAAATGTTCAGAGGAGTGATAAATTAGGTGGGTCGATCATAACAACTACAGTAATTAGTCACATGTGCCGTATCCGTGGCTTACACATCACGCATTTCAATTTCACTACAGTCCAAGACAGATTTTTTTTTGTTTTTTTTTGTCTTTGTCTCCTGAAAGAGAGAGAATCCCTCAAGATCTTAATAAAAAAATGAACAACAAAGAAAAAGAAAACTTGACTGTATTGATGCCTGGTGAGGTTGGTTTATGTGTATATGTGTGTGTAAGTATGCGTACGCTCACAGAGAGAGAGAGAGTGAGAGAGAGAGAGAGAGTGAGAGAGAGACAAGCAAGGAGGAATAGAAGGCGGACACCGACCGTTTCCCTGACGGATGTGGTAGTCCTACCTCATTTGTCCTTTGCGCCCGTGTCTGTCAGACAACCTCCCTTTGCCCGAGCTGAGCCAACAACATCACGGGCTAATCCACAATAGGCCTTGACTGTGTGGTGTGAGGCCACACTGCATGGAGCCTCACCTCTGTGACACTGAACCAACTCTTCCATGACAGGTACTCTGTCCACTGACTGATGCTCGTTCACCCTGAGGGACACCAGGAAGGATGAGCACTCTCTGAGTGTCTAATGGAAGAGAAAGAAGAGCATAATAGCTTTCTAAGCACTGCCGTCTGTCTGAGACAGTCTTATTATTGTTTTGAAGCCTCTTATCAAAAACAAATAAGTGGGTAATTCAGAGGAATCTCGGTTATCTTGTGCAAACGCGCACATGTCTGTGTGTGTGTGTGTGTGTGTGTGTGTGTGCCTGTGTGTGCGTGTGTGTGTCTGTCTGTCTGTTTGTGTGTGACTGTGTGTGTGTGTGTGTGTGTGTGTGTGTGTTTGGCACGTCGATGAAATGCAACAAAGACTTATCCACTGAGAAAAGCTAGGCTGGGTTTTTAATTGACTTAATCACTTCATTACTGTAAAAAGACAAGAAAATGAATACGAACACCCTCTTATCTGTTTCAGTGCCAAATTGAGAAGTGAATGAGAGCGAAGTGCCGTGCCAAAAATCGGAAGAGGAGAAAAAAAAAGAAAAAAAAAACATTGTTGATGTGAAAATGAAAAGCAAATGTGCTTCTTCAGCAGTCTGCGGGGAAATGTTATCTTCAAACATAATCAATATCACAGATTATCGAACGCCAATTGTTTCTTGGTGACAGCTGAAATGTTCTCCTACTGTCTGCTGGAAGAACAAAAGAACAAAATGTTCAGATGATGGGGTGACTATCACGATCCCTTGTGACTTCGTGAATACAGAAAACATTACTTAACAATGGTACTCAGTTCTAGCAAAGCATGTAGGAGAGGCTACATTTTTCCATTAACAATGTCTGACAGGATCTTACCTCCTCAACATGTAAAAGCAAAGATTTAGAGATGTTATTCATATATCTCAAATTAGTCTACAATTTTGAGCAATGCTTTGTTGTAATGACAGTTCTCTGATTTCTACCTCTGCATTTTTTATTAATGTGTATAAATGCATTCTTAATAGAGGCTGTGAATCTTATCTGCATACTGATCATATCACAGTAGCTCATAATAACCCCATTAAAATGTCTTCATTCAAAACAACCAGTGAGTTCCAAAGTTTAGATACATATACACATTTATAACTGTGGTCTAGTGCCATTGGGATCAGTGGCGTTCGACCTGTAACTGGACCAGTTCAGCCACTGGAGAGAAATGTATACTCACTCTGTGATGCAGCAGAGACTGGGAATAAAGATGTCTGAGAGCAGTTGGCGTCTCAGATGGGAGTAACTGTAAGACCTGGGCTGATGTAGTGGAGTCTCCTTGTTCTGAGATCTGACTGGTTTCTAGTGAGAACTGCAAATGGTAAATCCATTCAGTTCTGTATGCTTGTGTGTGATTCCATAGCACTACACATGCAGTGATTGGTGGGCGAGGGAAGGACACTGGGAAGTCATGTATCTATTTTTTATCAGAGATTGAACAAATGTACAATTACAGTATTTTTCTTATACAGAGCATTTTTTCAATTTGTTATAGTTTTCAGTTTCTCATCATTTGCTTGAGCTACCATACTTTCTTTGTAGATGCCTTTTAAACTTTCATAGAAGGGAAATTAAAAAATTTATATATTGTGCATGAGTGTGTGTGCATGTGCGTGTGTGCACGTATGGACCCCTGTGTGCAGGGTTGTGTATGTGTGTGTGTGTGTGTTTGTTGCTGTGTGTGTGTATGCATGTGTGAGTGCACAGTATCTTTCAAAATGTCTAAATTACCTCATTGCCTGAGGCCGCTGTTCATTGGACAAACACAAAGTGAGTTCTTCAGGCTGAGATCTCAATTAATGAACCAGCAACTGATGAATTTTAGGCAAAGTCAAAGGAACAAATTGGCCCATTTAGCCTTACAAATAGAGAGAGTAAATATGACAACAGCTTTTCAAAATTCCCTTTTGTCTGCACGCTAAGCAATGTTATCCAAAGATTTACAGTGATTCTTTTTCATTTCCACTGTAATTAAACACTGTTGGCAGCTCTCAGCTTGATCTAAAGCCCACAGACAAACCTCCAAAAGCGGGCAGATTGCCTGAGTGCCTGGCCATGATAGAGCTGTGTTGGAGGGGAGATTGGAAATCAATAGCTGTCATTCCTACACGCTGACTCTTTCATCAAAGGCGCAATTTGTAAATCCAATCAGAGAAAGGACATTGAGAACATCTCTTATGCTGTTCTTTTTTTCCCCTCTCTTGCAATATATCACAGTTAATCCTTTTCTCCAATCCTTTCTGCCTTACTCAAGTGGAACACACTGTTTTTAAGATAATGGCCAGACGTGTTGCGGTCAGAGCCTGCCATTGGTCAGTGGGGGCAGCCACATATTTTCCCATTGGCTAGTGAGTCACAGGTATACACTTTTGGGTGGCTCAAATGCTAAAAGAGGGTGGGGGAGTAGAGAGTGATAGTCAGAGAGACATAGAGAGAGGGAGAGAGAAGTAGAGAGAGAGAGAGAGAGAGAGAGAGAGTTTACTTACCTGCAGGTATATTTAGTCTGGTGTTGCTCCAAGGTCCACTGCGTCACTTTATTTGGAGTTTGTTTGTGTTTAAGTTATGACCAGATAAAAGCTTCACTTTCTGACCTTCTCTCTGTCTCTGCTGTTTCTTGCTAGCCAAGCAGCGATGCTACCCGTTCCCTCAGGCGATTCCAATACATACTCTGAAATATAATATTTTAAACCATGATTTTCACCCGGCTTGTCTAAAACACCCCCCCCCCAGTATTAGGTGTTTCTGTGTGTCTTGACTTCTTTTGGGTTAGAATGTGAACTGTGACCATAGTTTTAAAGCTGGGCTTTTGTCCAGTCTCGCAAATTACACTGATGATAATTACAAATTATCTCCATCCTTATCATGGCCTAGAGCTGAGGCCTAGACAGTCAGTATCCATCGTGGGTTGAGTGAATATATGTGTGAAATAGAGAAAGACAGACATAGCAACATAGTCCCACCTCTTGCATTTCATAATGCTACAAACAAGGTTGCGTGAATACCTATAGTTAAAATGGTCAGAGTTAGGTTAAATATTTGCATTCGTAAGACTCCATTTGATCTTATTGGTACCATTTTGTATGCTTCTCGAATTGCTTATGACTCCAAACAAACATTCCACACTGGGATAAAGTAAGCACTAACTAGATGAATAGTCTTTTATATGTGAATGGAGAGTCACCAACCATAAGGAAACATAGGGAATCTCTAACAGCAGTGTAGTCTTATTGAAGCTAACCGTTGGCTAAATTGCCTCGGTTTGCTTTAGTTACAAGTAAATGTGTGCTTGCAGTCAGTACGGCAAGATCGATTGGTCAAATTAAAAAAAAGGTGGGGGGGGGCGCTTTTTTCTAACATAAATCAACAACATGGTAGAATGTTTCCTTGATTAAACACTTTGTAAATATATTTCTCATTGTAAATAAGGTGTACAGTGAGACTCAGAACAAATAAATCAAGTCAGGCTAATTTTTTGCATTTGTTTTCCTCTTTTCACCATGTTCAGTAAAAAAAAAAAAAGGATTTAATCAGTGGAAGCTTATTACCGCGTCCTACACCAGCGTAGAGAAATGAATAAGAATGTGCTTGGGCTTTATTATAGTGGGAATACATTACCATTGCTTGGCAAAGTCTCTGTGTTTGCATTCTGAGAATCTTCCAGAAGCATCACTCCTGAAGTCCAGGTTTTTTCAACAATCCGCAATCTTTTTTTCCGTGTTATGTGAATGTGTGAATTCATATGACCAAATGCGCGTTGAACATGCGAGTGAGCGGTTACACAGTGTTTAGGAAAAGGCTTGATTTGAACAAGAAAAAAGCGTGATTTGATTGTAGTCTTTTTCACCCTTCAGTTATTCAGCTCTTGTCTCTAAACATTACAGGAACTGGAGAAATGTTTCATCAAAGCATTATAAAAAGTATTACATATACTACACATATTACACATGTGCATATTACATGTATTGACGTTCATTGAAAATTCTGTGTTTGTGTGTGTGTGTGTGTGTGTGTGTGTGTGTGTGTTTGTGTGTGTGTGTGTGTGTGTGTGTGTGTGTGTGTGTGTGTGTGTATGTGTGTATATGCATGTGTGTGTGTGTGTGTTTGTGTGCGCGCGCGTGTGTGTGTGTATGTGTGTGCAGTGCATTTTTCACAGGGATTAATATCTACAAATGAGGCCCCAGGAGGAAGAAGTGAGAGAATGAGCCAGTGGTCTAGCATGACCCACTTCATTAGTTAACAAAACCATATAAAATTCTCACTCTGTGTCTGCGTGTTGGGTGTGTGTGTGTTTGTGTGCGTGTGTGTGTGTGTGTGTGTGTGTGTGTGTGTGTATGTGTATGTGTGTGCACATGTGTGTGTGAGGGGGTGTGTGTGCGTGCGCGTGTGTGTGTGTATGTGTGTGCGCGTGTGTGTGTTAGTGTGTGTGTGCTGGCGTGTGTGAGTGTACATGCTCTTTGTGTAATACATCTGTGTTGTTCTCATAGATCAGAATGCCAGAGGTCAGACCGACCACTCCAACACTAACCTCTCTTTTATACCTTTTAAACTGCGCCTGGAGGGAGTTTGCCATCTGCACTCTATGCCTTATTCACAAAGGCCAGCAGGATCGAAGCTTCCTGCCAAGGTTAAGGGAATGTTATTTAGTAATCCCCATAGGCATGTGGTCAGCTACGCATTTCAAACATATTGATCAGTTTTTGCTTTCATTAAGAGTCTTCAGCGGTGAAAGAAACTCTGTGGTGACCTGAAGAAAGTGCCGGTGCCCTCTGATTCACAATTTGCATTTTATTTGCATATTTTGTCACAAAAAAAACCCTCCTCTTTTGATGGACTCTCTTGATCCATGTTATATCGTGTAGTTATTTTTCCAAGAGTCCCTTGACCGAAATCTATAGAGAGTTTCATTTGGCAGACTCTTCACCATTGTGCAGACTGGAATAACGTCATCAGAATGATATGCAATGAGGCCTCTCTATGAGGTGCATTTCAGGAGTAATTAGACTATAGGATGGGACCAGGACTTTAAGCTCATACTTGAATCACAGATTCCTATATCTATCTATCTATCTATCTATCTATCTATCTATCTATCTATCTATCTATCTATATGTATATATATATACCCACACATACATATACACACACACGCATGCACACACACACAAACACACATACACACTCATATATATATATGATATAGGAACCTATGACTGTAAAGTCCAGAAAGTCCATTTCTTGTGCATCTGAAAGTGATTTTCTGATATTACTGGGATTAAATAATATGCCCTCAGTATGTTTGGTCTTCTTCTCCTCATTAGATCATCGTCATCAACATCATTACCATCCTCTCTCTCTCTCTCTCTCTCTCTCTCTCTCTCTCCCTCTTAACTCTGTGTGATGTTCATTAAGAGTGCCACTCCTGTAGTGATATTTGGCATGTCGGGATGACCTCTGTGCACTCGAGAGGTCCTGCCCCCTGCTGCACTGGAGGCAGATGTTCTTCTGGAGCACATTAACCTGTGGAGCCTGTCAGGTGCCTGCTGCGGAGAGGGTGTGTGTGTAAGTGTGTGTGTGTGTGTGTGTGAGTGTGTGGGGAGGGGAGGAGGGGGGGTGACACTGATTAATTAATCAGTCTCCCGGACAGAGATTTAATTATATCTCATTGGTAGGGAGGAGGGCAGAGGTGTGTAGGTGTACGGGGCAGACTCAGCTCTATTACTCTACCTGTCTGTGGGAGCTTAAGGGAGTCCAGACATTTCATTCTCATTACAAGGACTCAAACTGAAGGAGAGGGAGGTACGGACAATTATGATAATATATCTCTACCCATATCCCTGTCTGTCTTCATCTGGGCCCATTGAATTTCAAATCACAATCATATCGGAAGGGAGGCTGTATTAACGCCTCCTAAGTGGCACATTAGTGCCCCAAGCTCTTTTTCTCTATGCGAAAGGTCTAGAAGAAAAAAAAGCACATATCTGGATCAGATGACATTCACTCCGGATGAATTATTGTCAAATATGTGAAAATCCCTGAACGTGAACATTGAATCTTGAATCTTGAATCTTGAATCGTTTTGTTCCGGATGGATGTAGATGTAGTTTGTGCTGCGAGTCTTTTGGCTCCAGACTGACTGTTATGTGATGGTTTTAAATGAAATGCACTCAGAACAGTGAATGAACCAGCGGAGTTGAACTCAGAGATGGATATTCTCAACCAAGAGCTGTTCATTATTTCAGTTCCCTTCATAGAATAAAGAAGAAACACCCACATCACGATACTAATGTAATCATATCAAACTGTAATACACTGCGAGTCAAGTTCCTATTTCATTGTCTCAGATGACAGCAGTAATTCATTTTACTGTTATGTATCATACTCTTAGTGTTACAGTCAAGAACAGACTCTGATACAAGCACGGGCTGAGAGATTTAACATAGCATAAAATGAATTTAATTAAAGTAAATAATTTTCAAGTGAATGATTTCACTCGAGCGCCATGCAGGCTTTTAAAGAGCGTCTTTAAGTCATCGCGTGAGGCGGCTTATCAGTCAAAGTACTCAAATGAGCTAGAGAGATGAGAATAATCATTTTCATTTTCAATGTAAAAAAAAACTGTAAAATGAGAACAAACTCGGTTTCTGATGTTCGGTGGGGGCTTTATGTATCTTCTTCAAAGCGCATTTTAAATAGAATCGGAAAAAAAAAAAAAGTCTTTATGCAATTATATTAATCTGAAACAGCGTTCGGGCTGTTTTGTTTTCCAGAGTGTAATTCAGTCAGACAGCAGCCGCAAGGTTGTAACTTGTGAATATAAAACCGCTCTGGGTGGTTGAGGTTTTGTTTATTACGGCTTGTGTATGGGAGGCTGAGACGGTCGTCATGTGAACTGTGCTCTTGAGAAACAGTCCAGCAAAAAAAAAAAAACAAGAAAAAAAAAAAAAAAGAAAAGAAAAGCGAAGCCCCAGGCAACACAAGCAAAAAACCACTGGGTCATTTCAGATATCTTATGAAAAGCATTTGATGTAGGTGATCCAGAAGAATGTAAATTCGCCTCTCTCTCTCTCTGTCTCTTTCTCTCTGTCTCTTTCTCTGTCTCTCTCTCTTTTCTCTGTCTTTCCATCCCTGTGTATGTGCTGGAGATTGTGATACCCTTTAAATGCAAATACAGAACTCTCAGGGACTATCTATGTCCATCACAGAAATGAAGTTATCAAACTGAACACTCTTTAGAGAAATTCACCAACTTGTATGACCCGAAGGTAACCACGCATCAGTGCAGTATTCTCAGACTGTGGTAAAAGCATAATTTTTTCTCTCTCCTTCTCTCCTTCTCTTTCTCTCTTTCTTTCTTTCTCTCTCTCTCTCTCTCTCTGCCTCTTCTCTCTCACTCTCTCTCTCTCTCTCTCTCTCTCTCTCCAGAGACCTAGCATGTCCTCATACAACATGGCCTATAATCAGTGCTGTTCCTAAAGCTTATATGACCTGAAGGTAACCACGCATCAATGCAGTATTCTCAGACTGTGGTAAAAGCATAATTTTCCCCCTGTCTTTCTCTCTCTCTCTCTCTCTCTCTCTCTCTCTCTCTCTCCCTTGCTCTCTCTCCTTCTCTCTCCTTCTCTCTCTCTCTGTTCTGTTCCTAAAGCTTTACTGGCCTGACTGGATGGTAAACATTATTGCCAAGGCACGTAATACAACACTTAACATATAACACAATGGCGTGGAGTCGTTAAGAAGCAATTCAGATAGAAAGAACAGGTTCCCCATAAAACTGAAAATAAGATGTTTTGGCAAAGTGGGAGTCGATGGGTTCGCTTGTTACCTCTCCACCTGTGGCTTGAGGCTGTATATTTCACAGCCAGGAGTGAACCTTCATTTGTTTCTCCCTGGTGGTAAGGCAGTTTCTTTTAACTGTTAGATTATAGGAACCCAAGGAGGGCGTTGTTGTTTTTTTTGAGAGTTTTTTCAGTTTTTTGTTCGTTACTTTATATTTGCTGCACTGCGTGATGTTGTCCAGCGTGTCTCCACTGCTCCTCGCCTCACAGTGGTAGCATAGTCTCTCTTCTCTTGGCAAGAAAGGTTTTGCCCGTGTCTACTGGGCACTATGGGCTCAAGCTGTGCTCACTCTTCACTGTCTACACGCCGTCAAAGTCTTTCTGAGTTTTTGGTTATTAAGCCCAAAACAGTCAGTACTCAATGTTGACCCTGTCTGTTTTGGGCCAGATAGCTTTCAAAATTATGTTGTTATATTCTAGTGTTTCTCGCCAATGAGAAATATTTTTTCTTTTCTTTTTTTTAAATGGTAATATGGCTGAGTCTTATTTTCAGAATGAGTGTATCCTGGGGCTGTCGGGTGTTAGTAATGTCAATAAATGTGTGTTCAATTTGTCTCAAGACCAGACTGAATAGACTTCTCTCTGCTCTGTATTTTCTCTACAGTCTGTCTCTACAATCTCTCTCTCTCTCTCTCTCTCTCTCTCTCTTTTTCTCTCTCTCTCTCTCCGTCCATCTCTCTCTAGTTTCTTTCTCTTTTTGCCCTGCACTTGGAACTGACTCTATTCCATGACTCTGTGTTGTCCATCTGTGGAACACTCTCTCTCCCTCTCTCTCTGGTGCCCCAGGAGGGCTCTCGGTGCGGGCTCTGTTGGGGGGTTGGGAAGAGGGGGGGGGTGTGTGTGCTGAAGACCCCCTGCTGCTTTGCCATCCATCCTGTCATTACACAGTGCTGCTTCACCGTGGTATGATGAAAGACTGCTCTTACATCAATCAGCTCCATTGCCCATCACTCACAAAAATCAACAGCCAAGTGCGCTCAGCCAGCGCCGGCGCCCGCGTTAACCGCTTCAAGTCCCCTCAGACAAACTGTCTTTCTGTCTCACGCGTGTAGGATCTCAAGTTGAATGATGAAAGAGGATAAGTGTCAGCAGTGAACAGCTATGCCCTTCACTTACAACAGACATGTTAAACCATTTCTTCTTCACCCCTGTCCAGACACGATCCCATTCACATCTATAGGTCAACTGTAGTTCATTTGAGCATCATCTCCTGTGTGGTTGATATTACGGCTTCCATTTCAGCGTGTTTCGAATATCTCTTTTAATTGGCACGAAAGGTCAGGTTTCAACCCCCCCCCCCCCCCCCCCCCCCCCCCCCCCCCCCCCGCCCCCCCACTGATTATTAAAGTGAATGAGAAATGCCATCATTCTTTAATGATCAGGTTTGAATTTTTTGCTCCGTCTGTTACTATAGTGAATGAGAAAGCTGGGCTTTGACAGGCCTTTGCCGAGAGCTGTACTGTGAGAGCTGAGCTGTAAGGAAGAGAGGAAGAAATATAGATGTTAAATTGTTGTGCATTTATTAAACGACTGTTCGTTTAGCAATGCTAATGTAGATTCAACCCTTTTAAAGTGTTGTGACTGGTGAGATAAGCTTTGATTTCTTTTTTTTTTTTTTGTCAGAAAACAATTTAAATGTTATTATATTGTTGCAAACTACCGAGGGACTTTCTCTCTCTCCTGCTCTCTCTCTCTCTCTCTCTCTCTCTTACACACACACACACACACACGCGCGTGCGCGGTGTTTAATAAGTCTTTTGTTTGTGGGGATATTGGCTATATCCCTTCCTAACTCTAAATCATATCTGTTTGAATTACTTCACCCAGCTCCTTTTGTTATTCCAACCTACACATCCCCTTGTAATCATTTTCCCCCTTATATTTCTGCTCATCTATGCAAATATAGCCTCATTAGGGTAAACGACCTTGTGACTCATTCTAATTAAATCTTGTGAGGGAGATTAAAAAACTACATCTTCTGTAAACAAATTTTAATTTATCCTAATGAAAAGGGGTCTTAAAGTAGAAGGGTAAAAACCCACACCGTTAATTACATAAGACTCCCTGTTGCTTGAACAGCCTTGTAAGTAAATAGTGTAACACAGAGCTAATTGAACAGTCTCGATCAGTACGGTTTGGCTGAAAATAGGACAAGAATATTATTATGTTACTGGTCTAAGTGAGAGAGAGCAGGGAATACGACCAGACAAAGAGTCTAAGAGGATTTTACTGCGGGACTTCGCAGTGACATAAAACTGCTAAAAACTCAATGACCTTTAGGTTTCCCTAATGTTTAGGAGATTAACTAAACTATTTAATCGGCAGAACGCTTTTAACTTTCAGTTTAGCAATAAAACGGGTTTGTCTTTGTCTCTCCTCCTTCTGTGTGGTCCCAGGATGGGCCTGGCTTATGCTGTGATGTTTGGGTCTTTATGCCCACATGTGAAAATGAGCCTCATCTTTCAACAAACCTGCTTACATTGCTATTACTTACAGAGAAGTCTCTTTCTCCCCCCCCCTCTCTCTCTGCCCCCCCCCCTCTCTCTCTCTCGCTCTCTCTCTCTTTCTCCCTCTCTCTCACTCTCTCTTGCTCTCTCTCTTTCTCTCTCTCTCTCTTTCTCTACCATGCGCATGCACATGCACACGCACTTGCACACACACACACTTACAATAACAGTCTTCAAATAAATAAGTAACCCAACATAGGTGTCTGTGCATGTGTGTGAGTGTATGTATGTATGTGTATGCACGCGCGCGTGCGTGTGTGTGCGTGTATGTGTGCATGTGTGTGTGTGCATTACATAGAGAGAGAGACACACACACATAATACACAGAGAAGGATCATTCACAATGAGGATAGAGTTCAGGTCACTGTGCTGACCTTTGACCTTACTTAATCAGGTATTTTATACCTACCAGTCAACGAACGCGTTCCAAAAAGAGCCCACACAAACATGGGGGAATACATACCATCAAAATACGTTACATCTCGGAGGGGACGGGATTAAACACGCCCCCCCCCTTTGCCTGTTACTGCATGTCAGCGTGCAGAGCAGTAGGAGCTTACAGGGTGTAATGCTGGGTTCTGAAGTGCCTGCTTTGAAAATCCACTCAAAGCTATGCAGACCAAAGCCTTATGTGGCCAGCGTGATTAAGTTAATACGATTAGCTGCCGTTTTTTTTTTTTTTTTTTTTTTTTTTCCATCCCTCTTGGATTAGGACGTCGGGGCATCCGGGAGAGACAGAGGAAACATATTTCAAGCTTTTGGTGATTTAAGAGATTATCAGCTTCAATCTGCTCCTCGCTCCTCCTCCTCTGCTCCTCTCCTCTTCGGCTTTTAACAACAGGTGCGACACGCTAGCCCGACGCTCCCGCGCGTGGCTGGCCGGTTCGAGCGGTGTCAGACAGATAGGACCGCCGAAACACTACGCCGCTGAAAGGCGTTTGATGATAAGACTGTTCGCTCTCTCTTTCGTTAATGAAGAGGAGATAAACTAAAATGATGGAGGCTAAAAGGTTGGTTACCTCAAAAAGTGCTAAAGGGTCAATTATTCATGCTCAGACATTGCTAGTCTGCGTGTTGAAGTACTGGTTTTGTGTTGTTGGTAAAGTAAAGATAAGAGCCAGAGTGTGTGATTATCAGTTTTCTCTGCGTCTTGTTAAAACTTGGGTGTGAGCTTTGACGTGCTGAGGTGGAGGGACACGGAAGGGCGGTGCCTGTGGTTATTGAGAATGGTGATGAGCACAGATGCAGAAATAGAAACTGCTAGATTGCTTTGACAAATATCTGGTATCTAACTCTTCACACACATTTGTAACGTAACCTGGTGTACTTTTCAGAAAGCAATGGCAAAAATTCTTTCATAATTAAGGCACCGTTCGCTGGTGTTCTCAGGTAGTCATTCACAGCTGGACTGCCACGCGTGGAAAAAATGCTGTCTTCAAATATTTCGAGCTTTGAGCTCTGAGTCTGTTATTTCTCCTTATCAAAAAAAAAAAATTAATAACTATTGAGCTCCATGACAGCCAAATTACAGAGAAATGTCCAGAGTTGGAGAGTAAAATAACACAGACAGTTTCTGAATATAGTGCAATACTTCTCCAGAGGGCTTCTTCTCAGCAGTCTTGGACGTCTGCTCTGGTATTTTGTGAAAATGATCTATCCTGGAGCGTAACATGAAGACAAATCGGACGAAAAGCACAAACACTAATTCTCTCTCATCCTTGCTCCTCTAAGGCAGGTTGTAAGAGAGCATAAGTCAAGCACATCCCAGCTCCATCCACATCCACAGGCACTGAATCTTAGGTAGCTGCATTTTTCACTCGGCTTGAGGTTGTGGAAGCTGAATTACAGACCAAGCTTACACACACACACACACACACACACACACACACACGCTTGCATCTGCAGTCCAGTGGCCTGGGCTATAGTGGGTAAGGTTTAATAAGCCTTAAGGCCATGGGGAGCCCCGGATTAGGCCAGATCTGCATGCTCCCTGCTGACTGGGGAAAAGAAAACTCGAGCACCAGATGAGGGCGGAGCTTCTCCGGCGAGCCTTAACACCTCTGGACCCCACTCGCTGAAATCCCAGAGTGATGTTTGGTGTGTAGACGTGTATGTATATGTGTGTATGTGTGTATGAGAGAGACAGAGAGAGAGAGGGAATTAAGTTTGCACATTTACATAGCTGTTGTTAAAAAGGTAGCACAGAAGAATATTTGTGTGTGTGTGTGTGCGTGTGTGTGTGTGTGTGTGTGTGTGTGCGTGCGCGTGTTTCTGTGTGTCAGTGTTGAGCAGTGGGGTATAACAGACCAATGAATGTGGCCTTGATGTCACTGTCTCTGAATGAGACGGATGAATGTTTTGATTTTCTTTTTACCTGAGCTGTGAAAGGATCTCAATTAGCCTTTCATTCCTCCATTTGTTAATACACTTTACAGGAAAATAAAAGAAAAACGGCAAACCATATTTTCACGTCCTTCCACATTATGTTGCTTGTTGTATCAAAACATATAGCAAATGAGGTGAATGAAATGAATGACTTCAAGAATGCTTTTGACACACCACTTGTGCAGTTCTAATGCTTTATTTCAGCTGTAATTGCCTTTGGGAAAAAAACCCCCAAAAAAACAAAACTAAAAAACAAAGCAAAACAAAACACCTGGTTGCGAACCTTCATGTCCATGCATAGAAACAACACAGAAATGCCGTCCGTATTTCTGTGTCTCTTACATCTGGCAAAGAACTCCAGTTTCCAGACCAGGACGTCTGTTGTTACCAATAACACTGACAGATATGCTTAATTTTCACTATTAAGTTATTTCTGCTTGGAAACCATGCTGCATCCTGTGACCAGACATGCTCGTCTAGGCCACGTTCTTCTGTGCTGTTTCAATTCTCATACATATCAATTGATTTTTCCTTTCCTTTTCTGTTCACGCCTTTCTATTTTCCTTTCTTCCCCTCACAATTCAACCCCCCCCCCGGGGATGCAGTATGAATGGAGAGAATCTGTGAGGTAATGGGAGGGGGGAAAAAAAAGAAAAAAAAAAGATTGATCCCTGAAAGGGAGAGATGAATTATGAGGAATGATAGACTCATTGGAGGTTAAGCTTACAGCGCTATATTTCCTGTACAGATGGGGAAGGTACATCACAAGGCTTTGTCTCTTGAATGAGAACAGGGGGAAGGAAGGTTGATTATCTTCATCCAGAGAGAGGCGTTTGGAAGACAGGCGGTTGTATAGTTTGAACGATCGTCTTACGCGCGGGTGATGACTGCGTCGCGATGAGGGAACAGGTTTGACTTGTGTGATTCTTTTCAGTCAGTTCATTTATCTTCTCCCCCCCCCCCCCTCCTCAATTTAGTTCAATATTATTCCTCTGTTTTTGTGTTGTGAAATTAATTTATTTCAGTTTGGGACAGAGATCACTGTTCTTGGGATATTTTTGAGTGATGTACCTCTTTTATAGCAGTTTTTTCTTTTTTAAGCCAATAGTTGTGACTCAGACTCAGATTACTTCTGTTTTTTGGGGGGGTTTTTTCTTTTTTTTTCTGCTGAGTCATTCTGAGCTCTTTTGTATGGAGTGAGTAATCACAATTTCTTACTTTGTGACTCAGGAAATAAAAAAAAACTCCACTTTCTGGAGCTCTTACAGAGCATCTAAGAATGTCTCTCCCTAACACGCTTTCAATTCTTCTATCTCTCCCATTTTATTTACTTCTTAAGAATCTGAACTCTGCCACCCAATAAATGAGTGTTCGATTCAGAAGTCAATGCTGCGTCGGTAGAACTTCCTTCGTCTTTTGACAGGCATTTCTCTCTTCATTAAATACACATCTGAATGAAATACCATCTCTCGACAACCCTTTTCATAGACGGAGCAATGAGACCAACGACAAGCGCGCTAAATCACTGTATTTTCATATCATATTTTGTCATCTTCCAACACCCCCCCCCCCCCCCCCCCCCCCATTACTTAACAGATACTGTGACCCATCACTTTGTGGGAATGAAAATTAGATTAAGCTCTTATCAGATATAGTCTTTTACCCATGATCCTTCCCTCCCTCTCATCGCCAGCTGACGCCAGTATCCGCTGAAGACGGCTTGTCTGACGCTAATTGTACTTTAAAGGACAGATTGCCGGGGTCTATTAAGGAGGAAAGGTCACTGAAGTGAAGGGTAATTGGTGGTTTGCTTTCATTAAATTGTCTCCAAATTCAAGCATAAAGGCGAATCTGTGGCTTTAAGGTTTATGGTGGCTGTTCCTCAGGAAAAAAAAAAAAAATCTCTCAACAGCAGTAGCCTTTGTGCGTGAGAAGAACAGAGAGGAAAGAAGGGTGTTTAATTACTGTCGCAGCGAAAAAGGCGGGCGTGAGATAGATGTCTATGATATGCTTAAAGGGGATTTCAGATGCATGTAATTCAGATTGAATAGAAAGAATGAAAATGTAGTGGAAGTATGTTTTCTCTGATCACTGACGGTCTGTGATCTGTTCTGACATAGAGGCACGGCTGTGGGTAAAAATGAAGGACACAGGCCTTGAAATGGAGTAGGGACATCAAAGTGGTTCATTAATTTGCTTTCTTTTTCTTTTCTCTCTCTCCATTTGTGGTGTGTAAAAAAAGGCATGACCTTCCGAATGGTCCATTCATTGAGCGCGGACCTCCCAGTCTCATTAGAGCAGACCTCATTGACCCAGTGAAGCAGCTCTAGGGATTATCCAATGACAGAGCAGATTTTAATCTGGATGACTTCACAGTATGTGTAGGCTGAATGGAGAGTGGGGGGGGGGGGGGGGGGGCGGGCTCTAAACATGGCTCACTTTATTCTGATTCATTGAATGTCTCCCATTAAAATGTGAGGGCACAGCCGTTTGTTCTTTTTTTTTGTTTTTTTTTCAGTTGTTTATTTAGTAATCCATCACTGGCCAGACATTCCTTAGAGAAAACACGTTCAGATTTTACAGTTCATCACTGTAAAATAATAAAAAAAAAAAAAATACAATAAAATACAGGATTTATATTCTGATGTCATCTTTTGTATTAAATATATATTTTAGATGATTCTTTCTTTTTCTGAGAGTCAGTGGGACAGAAAGCTCTTTGGCTTTTCAGTACCACTCAGCTGTAACCAGCCATCCACAAGAGCACTCTCAAATCCCATCAGGGTAAAAGCTTGTTAGATCCAACACGACATGTCATAGAGAGCAGGGTCCCACTCTGGGTCCCTCTGGGCCACCAGCAGCCATGTACCACCAGTCTCAGTGGAGACACACACAAACACAGGCGCGCGCGCACACACACACACACACAAACAAACACAAACATACACATGCACAAATACACACACACGTGAATGCATGTTCGTGCACACACACACACACACACACAATCACACAAACATATACATATACACGCGCACAAGCACATGAACATATACACACACACAGACACACATGCACACACAGACACATACACACATACACCGCTGTTACTGCTAATGTTACAACAGCTCAGACAAGATCTCTATGCTTTCACGGATCATGGAGTTTGTCGAGTCTTTACCTATTCTGTATTTTCTGTACTTCATCCCAGCCCTCAGGGTTTCTTATGAAAGTGTGTCCGTGGATCAATCGGCGGATTGTATCAACTCTAATTGTTTGGAGAGTTGACCTTGAAGCAGAGGTTATTTAGATGCTCTTTGCCTTGCTCGTGAAGTGACTTGCACTATCATTGTAGAAGGTCCTCTGTGTGTATTTATTAATAACATCTTAGCCACTGGCGCTATTTTTTGATTCAATAATTCAATTTGATTACCTGGAGGAAATAATACACTATTAGAGGCCTTAATGACTTTAGGATCCCTGGTGTACATCCTGCTGATGAGAACACTTTTAATCATTGTGCTTCAATAACAGGGTTTGAGGTTGTTTTTCTCCTTACTTCAGAGCGGAATACTAATGTTGCCGTCCTTTGCCTTGGAGAGCGATTCAGTCACAGGCTAAGAGCACTTACCCACTAATAGGAAATAAGGAGCAAAAAAGAGAACAAGGAAGGAATGATCTTACTAATTGATCATCCAGTTGTAGAGTCTATTTAGATTAACCAAGTTGAATGACTAAGTGGGTTTGATGTTACCTTTCGTTCTCTGTAGTTTCCATGTCAACGGTATAGTCTTTTGACTCATAACGTATGATCATTTGCTTATGTAATTTTCTACATAATACATTTTCTTGTAGATTGTGCACTTGGTTTGGAAGGAACTTGTTAGCCTATAGGATTAGTGGCGAGAATATGTCACAAACGTCTGAATGAAAGATTCATTTGTATTTGTTTTTTTTTGTGTACAGAGGACAAGCAGGCTGGTTTTGTTGAGTTAGCTTTCAGGGTGGAGCTGTCAGATAAGAGGCTGCTCTCTGGAGAATAAGGTTTGGAGTGAGAGAGGAAAATAGCATTAGGTCTCACTCCTTCTCTAAGTATGTTTCTGTGGAGATGTCACAAATCAAAAGCTAAATCAAGAGTTACTATAATAGCATTCTGTCTGTCTGTCTGTCTGTCTATCTATCTATCTATCTATCTATCTATCTATCTATCTATCTATCTGTCTGCCTGTCTGTCTATCTATCTATCTATCTATCTATCTATCTATCTATCTATCTGTCTGTCTGCCTGTCTGTCAGCCTGTCTATCTATCTATCTATCTATCTATCTATCTATCTATCTATCTATCTATCTATCTATCTATCTATCTATCTCTTTCTCTCTCTGTCTGTTTGAATGTGTGCTGGAATGAGACTATTCTGGTGGTACACAGCCTTATGTGAAGCTGAATTAGTTCAGGTGCTCACGGATAACAACCTCTCCAGCTTTCTCCTCAGGGGGACCTAATTACCCAGTTTCCTGTACCAATTGATCATCTCTCTCTCTCTCCCCGTCTCTCTCTTTCTCTCTCTCTCTCTCATTCTATTTCTCCCTCTCTTTGAATAAGAAATTAGTTGTGTATCTATTTGGGCACACACAGTGCAGCACAGATAAGAAATTTCTGTGTGCACCCACAGTGTTTGTACGTGGATGTACCCATTTTATACACAAAACACAAAGTCTGCTCTTTTTGCAGGAGCTAATTTCTGGTTCTGAGTGAGAGCACAATTTTAATGATTATTCAGACAGCTGCAAATATTTTTTTTTTTTTACATATCTGCTCAAACAGTGCTCTATTTAATTCAATCAGATTGATCCAAACCGTTGTCTCCTCTCTGTCCTTATGGCAGTCATTTATTTTGGTCTAGCTTGCCTGTCAAAACACGGTGCACCGGTCTTGGTCTGGTGGTGGGTCTCTTGTCTCGATTCCATCCTGCCTGCATGCACAGGTTAGCAGTGTCTGTCAAAAGTTAAATCAGCCCGACTGTTTGTTCTCCCTGGCCACCCTCCAAGACTAACGCCTACAGATGCACTCATGTACTCTTGTCAGTCCTCCAGATACAAAACACCATGAGAAGCTTGACACAAGAAAAACTTCCCGCTGTCAGTGTGCTTTGCGGCTTGTGTCTGACGGCGCTGCGGCACGCTGAAATAATTGTGAAACTGCTCTATAATGTCACAGCGGACTGTCAGCCCTACCGTGGCGGGGCGGGTGCGGTGGGGTAGAGGTGGGGGGGGCGGGGGGGGGGGGGGGGGGGGGGGGGCGGCGGCGTGTTACTGTCTGCCGGAGCTGGCCTCTAAGAGTGTAGGAAATCGGCTTGGCTCCATGCTCATCTTCCTCGGCTTACTTTGTTCATTTATCACCGTGCTAATCACGCTGTTCTGTCCTCGGGGGAAGGAACCATTCATCTGGGGCCTTTTCAGCGTTGTCACCTCATCCTTCAGCCTGTGCTATGGAAGGGGCTGTCTTGTCTGTTTCCTTCTCTTCCTCTACCCAACCTTCCTCTCTCTCTTTCTTTTTCTCTCTCTCTCTCTCTCTCTCTCTCACACACACGTACACACACACTCACACACACACACACACTCACACAGAGAGAGAGAGAGAGAGAGAGAGAGAGAGAGAGAGAATGAGAGAATTCAAAGTTAAGAGTCATTTAGCTGCAGTAAATGTTAAAGAAGAATTTCATTGTAGCAGGGATATCTCACCAAGGTTATGACTAAAACAAAGAAAAGCAAGAAAGAAAGATCGTCCAGTTTTAATCTTTTCCAGTCTTGCACTATAGAGTCAGAAAATTAACACAACTCTTTTTTTCTTTTTTTTTTTTTGAAATGCCAGTGATTCCCTAACGGGTGAAAAATCAATTTGCGACAGGCAGAAAAAAACCCATTCTGACCCACATCCTCAGCATCCCTTCGACGCTACTGTTTAATCCAGTCCGACCAGAGGGCCGGAATAAATCTGCATTCAATTAAAGGATTACAGCGTGTTTAAACATTGCTTCTCCCTTTTTCTGTTAATCTTCCAAGTGGGTGTTCGTGAATAACAAAGTGTGCAAACTGCTGAACTAACCAGAGAAAACAGTGCATGAGAGGAGAAACAACTTGTAAAAAAAAATTAGGTTATTTTATTGAGAAAGAATAAAAGAGACAACTCGCACTCATCACCGCTGGACGTGAGGCACACGGCAAAGATGTGTAAGTTGTTAGATTGTTAGATTTATATTGCCCATTATGGGTAAAACTTGTATCGTTAGCTATACGCTGGCTGTACAGGTCAAGTAAAGTTTAGGAAAACTTAAACCTGGCAAAAAAAAAAATTCTATTTAATACGTAAAAAGTGAGCTAGGGTGTACTTCTCTTATTGACGAGACCCATGTGTGCAGCGCAATCAGGATCTACACAGAAGTGTTTATTTAACCGGTCTAACAGGAAGACATGTGCGTGTACTTCAGAAGACAGGCAATAAATCACGGCTGACAACTCTTGTGCTGAAATGGTGGTTAAAGAAAGGGTGTCATTTGTTTTAGGTTTGATTTAAAGTGATCGGCAGAGATGCATGAGGTGGCTCGGCACACGTGTTATGTTATTAAATCTGCGATACATCTATCAGGCCTCCATTCTTTCACACACATTTCTGATTTTTTTTTTTTAAGACCATTGTTTGTAAACTGTCTGTAATCTCTCTCTCAGCAGACGTTTAACAGAAGCACATACATATTAATCATTCTGCAAAAGCAATTCGTTTCCAAGTGCCGGGCCTAGAAATGCTGTGTTAAGGCTTCTTTGGGCTGAAAAGGCTGGAGAAGTCTCCTGGCTTATTATTATTGTTTTCTCTCTCATTCCACAACAAAACTCCACAAACAGGGGCCGTCACATCATAGCCTTTCTTTTAGCAGACTCTGCTCTCAATTGTTCTATGTTGATTTATCGTACTATCTCTGTGTGTGCGTGTGTGTGTGCGTGTGTGTGCGTGTGTGTGTGTGTGTGTGTGTGCATGTGTGCATGAAGGTATGTGCATGTGCATGTGTGTGTCTGTGAAGTGTGCATGTGCATGCATGCGTGTTTGTATGCAGCTGTAGACAGTGTGTGTGTGTGTGTGTGTATGTGTGTGTGTGTGTGATTGTGTGTGTGCGTTTGTGAAGTATGCATGTGCATGCATGTGTGTTTGTATGCAGCTGTAGACACTGTGCGTGTGTGTGTGTGTGTGTATGTGTGTGTGTGTGTGTGTGTGTGTGTGTGTGTGTGTGGGAGCCCTCCCATTTCCTGCACCACATGGTGTCTTATAAGAGAAATAAATTGAACGTGACACACTTTTAACTTCATCCTGGGATGCAGACATGCTAACCAGGGGCTCTATTAATTAGTTGTTAATGAACTGCTCTGGTGGTGCTCCACTTGAAGGTGAAGCCACGGCTCTGTGTTTTCATGTCGTGTTAATTATGAGATCCTGTGGTGTTGCTTTCTCCTCTGTCCATCTGTGTGTTCCATGCATATTCAGCTGTCAAACCATACAGGGACACAACATCTGGACTGGGCCAGTATGTGAGAGTATATATACGTGTGTGTGTGTGTGTGTGTGTGTATTTGTTTACTATGTAATGGATATATATGCTAAAGATACTGAGCTCGGTTTTAATCAAATCCACAAAAAAGAAAAAAAGAAAAAAATTAAATAGAAAGAGGGAAAGAGACATCACGCGTTGTCTGAGAATATCTATTTCTTTTATAGTATCTCATAGCAAAGTAGCGTGTGTGGCTCAAGATCATTTAAGCCAAGTGGTTCTTGTCCTTCTACCCACTACACTGCAAATTATTAACAAAAAATAAAATAAAATGAAATAAAAAAAAAAAACGTTTAAAAAGGAATATTTTAACTGAGTGCAGATTTACTTTAGATACCTGGTCACAGCAAGAGATTTTTACTCTTAGTTCTATGATATGAATTACGATGAATATTTTTCGTGGTACCATTACACTGTATCTGTATTTATCAAAGAATATGAGTTCAGTACAAATACCACGCAGCTTAGCTCAGACCAGATGACTGAATTTGTTTGGCACAGGGTTGGTTAGGCCCCATTTAGTATTTATGCTCCTAGTGACTCACTGCTCAGCGACTTCTTCTAACTGAAAACCAAGTGGTTAAAAGAAAAAAAAGCAAGAAAATCAGTAAACTGGTCACAGTCTTATTTCTGGACATTACCAAAAAAATTAACTCATTTATTTAGCCCTCCTGCACAATATTTGGCCCGAGAGGACTGATCGATCTTCCTCTGACTCGCTGTAATGGCCAATCAATATGAGTCAGTGAAAATGCCGTGATGGATGAATGTGGTGCTGAGTGGCCCTAGCCCCGACTGGTGCGCACGCACACACACACACACTCACACACACAGACACACACACACACACACACTCAAGAAGCCCACGGCTGCCATCGCACCTCATGATTAGGGCGAGTTCTCGGCCCTGACAGCCGTGGGGTGGAGTGAGGTGGGGGGAGAGACAGAGATGTGGATATGGTTACAGGCACTTTCACAGAGAGAGAGAGAGAGAGAGAGAGAGAGAGAGAGAGAGAGAGAGAGAGAGCTGGTGGGACTGGGTGAATGTTGAATTAATTATAGAGTTTAAAATGGAACTGTAGTTCTCTCCATGAGACTGGCTGTGTTTTCACTGCTAGTGCAGGGAAGGTCAGTGTGATATCAAGTGTAGACATTCAGCAAACCAAACCTACAAATCTGAAATGCATTCAAATCTTCTTCTTCCTCTTCTCAAGTTCTACCCATTCCGTCCATGGAATGATGCAGGAGAAATGCCCCAGATATTTAGAGTGACATGGAGCAACAACTCCCTCAATGGTATGAAGAACAGGAAGGATACACTGTTTGCTGGGCAACTATATGTGTCAGAAAGAGAGAGAGACAGGGTGAAAGAGAGAGAGAGAGAGAGACGGAGGCAGAGAGAGAGAGAGAGAGAGAGAGGTGTATTTTTCACCAGCATAAATAGCTGGAGAGCTTGCTGGAGAATGACATTGGAGGGGTGTGTCATATATCACTGCTAGTGCTGTGTCAGAGTAGTCCTCAAGGCACTCTTTACTTTAATGTCACTGCTGAATCTGCTGCCGCGTCAGAAGGGGCGTTTTACTGGTCTATTTGTCTCTGACGTACGTTTCCCTCACATCAGACTCATGTGCTACTTGTTTCTTTTCCCACCTTCCCGTGATCAAAAGAGTTGTCGTCAAGAGTCATGTACAATATTTTATCACTGCTACATTGGTACATCGAAGATTAAAAAATTACAAACCTTTGAAAGGCCATTTAGTTCATTTATCTTTACAAATGGCATCAAACTGAACCTCAGGAGGAAAATGAAAATGAACCTTTCCTTTTATTAATGCCTTTAGCTGCTGCACAGTTCATTCTTATCAGAGAAGCCCTTTCTTTGGACAACTTCATCGCTAATGCCACTGCAATATAGTCTAATGAGGCATTCATCTCAGTGAATCATTTGTCTGGCATAAAGTACACGCAATATCGATGTGCGGAGGACATTACCGGCATATTTACCTTCAACAGAGTGACCTAACAACAAGCTTGGCTGTCCTCTCTCAGTCCCCTAGAGAGACGAAGCTTTCAATTAATTACCCAGAGCTAGTTCATCCGCAATTAGTTTCTCCGCTACAGTCTGGAGAATGAGCAGCAACAAGCGAGCCATTTCTCAAAAGCCTGGTGTATTTTAGCTCTTTTTCTTCTTTTTCTTTTTTTCTTCCTCCTTGCTCTCGCCATCTGCGAGAGAACAAATTTTGGCTTGCTTCAGAGATAACTGTGTACACAGCTCAGAGTACGCGATAAGTGGATAAGGGAAAAAAAAAATTCAATGAGAGACGGAGAGAAAGAGTATAGACGTCCCCGTGGATATATGATTTTATCAGTGTTTTGGGGGTAGAAGGGGGGGGGGGTGGCGTTCTTGGCTCAAAAAAAAAAAAAGAAAAAGAGAAAGAAACAAGCACTTAAAGTGATCACCCTCCAGGGTTTGTCACATTTAACGTTAAACACATCACAGAGGAGTATGCTGCGTGTCTAATTAGATTTCTGTGCTGCTCGCTTGTCTCCTTCAAGCTGGTTGTCTCTCTTTGTGACTGCTTATGAAACACGCCGTCTTCCCCCTCCTCCACCCTCTTCCAACCCCCTCAAACCCCCCACCCCCCGTTTTGAGGAAGAAGACAGAACGTCCCTGCCAGAGCTCCTGAGAGACGAGATAAGGCTGGCAAGACGGACCGCTCCTCAAAAAAAAAAAACGGCGTGTGTCCTCCATTCTCCTGCCTTGCGTTTCCCATAACGAGACGGCAGACTGGCTCCGGCTGGGGGGAGAGAAAACTGCGGAGTATAAGCTTTCATTGGGATTTTGAAGTGTCGGATGTTTCCCAATTCACTTTGCCGGCTGTCTTGTTCCTCAGCTTTAAAAAAAAAGGAGCCCGCTCGGCAATTTGAATTTAATTGCCCAGGAATTGAAGGCAATAGGCTCGTTCGTTGTTTTCGCCGTGTCTCGCTGTCAGAAAGCGTTCCCCCGTCCCATTGATAAATTAAGAAAACCATTCAGTGACAGAACTCCTTTCAAAGCGTCAACTTCAGCTTCAACAAGTATGCCTAGACGTTATGTATGCAAAGCTATGCATGAATTTATGCTGTTGCCAAGACCAACAGACAGACTCTAATCCAGGCTCCTTTGCTTTATTGTCGTGCTGGGAGGACAACACCCTTGAAAGAACCATTAATTTAAAGAGAGGAGAATTAGCTGCTTGTTGTAAAGAGTTGCAGAGAGGCAGTAATTCACTGAAACTCCCGTAATGTTCTCAGGTGTCTATCTCAAGGCTTTGGAACAATGAGTGATTGGGGACAGAGTGTTGGGGACTTTTGAAATTTGGAGTCTCACTGAACTGTCAGCAAAAAGGAGAGACCAAAAAAGGGAGTTGAAGTGGCAGTATGACCAGACAACCTGGTTTCAGTAAACTGTGGTTAAAACTCAAACAATAGTGGATTATGGGCTTGACCTGTGACAAGTATGACCACATGGTAATGTGTGTGTGTGTGTGTGTGTGTGTGTGTGTGTCGGGGGAGAGCACGAGGTTTCACCTCACTACCTGACTGTGACCTGACTTAGATCTTATGAGGTGTGTGTATGGAAAATGTCCTTATAATTAAGTAATGCATCTCTACACTTTCCAGTGGTACTTCCCAATGGATCTTCATCCTTTCACACATGTGCTACTTAAACGCATGAGCCACCTGTGGACAGTACTATATTTACCTCTGATGTGTAATCCAACCAATTTTTCTCTTATTTATTTATTTGTTTGTTTGTTTGTTTACCGATGTTGCTGTGAGCTTCACAAGTAATAGGTCGGGTGTACGGGGTGCCCTTTTTGATTTGAAGCCACTGTTAGTGTTACGTCAGATTCAGTGGAGCGTGAATTGGTTTGAGCTGCTTCACACTCTCAGTTGGTTTTCTTCTTTTTCCTTTTTAGGTTGTATGTTGACTGCTTTCAGCATTCCCTGCTCTGTAGTCAGCTTGTGGTTTAGGGCCGGAGAAAGAACTCATTTTGTTTTGGTTTGACAATTTCATTTTGTACCCTTGTTTTTTATATATATATATGCAGCTTTATCAAAGATGTGTACAACATAAGAAATTAAACAGACTGGAAGTCAAGGTCACAGACACACACACACACACACACACACACACACACATATATATACGTACATATACATACACATACATGCAGTATACATATATGTGTGTATGTGTGTGTGTATGTGTATGTGTTTGGTTGGTTTTTAGTTTTGTTATTTTGGTCAGGTTTGTCATGCTGCTCCTCCCCCTTATCCTTTTAGACCTTCAGGCCTAGTCCGCTTGGCCGAGCCCTTTCGTGCCGCGGTGCGTGTCAGCTTACCTTGACTCCCAGTCTTTTTGATTTCTTATGTTGTACACATCTCTGATAAAGGTGCATCTGATAAGAGAAAAGCCTTTTTTTAAACAAGCCTACACTTCTTACTGTGTATTTGAGATTTATTTTTGTAGGAGCAGAGCGTTCTCACCTCTACCTCAGGTCTCTCTCTGTGTGTCTGTGTGTGCGCGCGCGCGTGTGAGTGTGAGTGTGTGTGTGTGTGTGTGTGTCTGCGCGGCCTTGACACAGTCACACCCTGTTTTGCCCTCGGGTGCTTCGCTGCTTTTTTTGGACCGTCATCATCTCTGTGTCTGACTACACCTTCCCTGGGGGCTTTGGTTTCCCCCTGTCCCTGATCTAGTCCTAAACTGTGATTCTATTTAAGTCTGTTGTTTTACTTCTGACACTTGTTTCTTTGATTCTCCGTCTCATTTCGTGGGATTTTTGAACTCCGCGGTCCGTGCCCGTGTAACACTCGTGCGTTGTACGAGTATCGTATGAACCTCTTTTTGTCTTTTGTATTCTGCCTGGTGGCTATGCATGTACCAAGTGCCCCTTTTTCTCAAATCTACAGCGGTGAAAGTATTTTTTAGACTTTTTTTTTTTAAAGTGACTTGTCTATATTTTTGGAACTCCAGCTTCGGTGACTATTCTTTGAGATGAACGCCCTCCCCGAGAGAAGCCTTTGAATCTTACAGACGATGTGGATGTCATCCTCGTTTAGTTCTTCTCTGGTTTCCAGACATCACAGAGACTTTCTATTCACAGAACACTCAAAGAATAAGGAAAGTGCAACGATAATCAACATCATATCCAAAATGTGCAGTAAACAGCTTGGAAAACCATGGGCGACATTTGCTGTGAACAAAATTTGAAACGATAGGACATAGAGGAGCAGTATCGGAGAAATGGCCAGGCCGTGCGAATCGATGGTTTTCTAATGTGCTGCTGTTGACGTCATCACATTTTAAATGCCTGTAAAATGCCTGGATGAGTTGTCCTTAACACCTTCAATGTGTTCACTGACCATAAGAGCAATTTTTGTTCCAAGGAACTAACTGTTAAAAAAAAAAAAAGCTCGATTTCAAATTTCAAATAAATGTTTTTGCCCATTATTTTTTCACAGCTAATGTGAAATTAAAGAGTTACTTACTTTCTAATAATGAGCACATAAGGGAAACGGTTAAATATCCTTCTATTCTCTCTGCACCTTATTCCAAGATGGTATTTACAGTAATACTTTGGAGAGAATTCCCCCTGAACATGTTTTATGCCGCTGTGTTTCTTGGGACAAGGGTTAGGATTGGTCAAACGTTAAATATGAAACGTACCTGTGATGAAAGATGTATGTACACTGGTGACATGAGAAATTTATCATGCACTTTATTCAGAGCTCATTCATATTCACCTCCTGCTTTTGGTTCAGTAATCATGCTCATCTAAACATTGTTTTCCCTTCTCCCTACCTATCTCAGACTGGATATGGGTTTTTTTTGTGTTTGACTCAAGTTCAAAAAACTCAATAAGAGAGCACGCTTTTTTTTTTTGGCAATATCTAGATTCTGTTTAAAGTTTTCTTCTTTCTGTGATCCAATATTGGGCTTTTTTTTTTTTTTAGTTTTGGAGTGTTGCTTAAGTGAGCTTTTTTTTTTATATCAGGCTGTGCTACTGTTCAGCAATGGGAGAGGTTTTTTTTTTGTTTTTCATTTACGTTTATCATAAGCATTAGAAGGCACTAAGATCAATACCTTCATTCTCTGAGTACTGATACACTGCAAATAGAGAGAGGATTTCTCTCAGCCAGAGAGATGAAGGTAGGATTGTTGTGCCAAAGCCATTGCTCTGTCCAGGAAAGATGGCCAGAGATGAATCAGCTGGAAGGCGTTCGATGGTTGCCCCGTGATTCATGTCTAATTAATTGTGCTCCACTGAAGGCGGGCAGGTTTAATTTACTCAATCAGAAATCCCTAATGAAGGCAAACCATAGCGGATGTGGAGTGATTAATCTTTGACATAAGGAAAGTCCCGATCATTACAGATGGCTAACGCAGTGGTCACAGATAAATAAGAGAAAAGCAGGCTATCCGTCATCTCCGTATTAGCTTAGTTGATGGAGTGAAACCACAAATTGTAACGCTATACGTCACATGGAGAGGGGAAAAAAAAAGGATCCTGTTAGATACTGACTGGATCTCAATAGAGTGTGTAAAGTGAGAGTTTGAGAGATGTACAGATGTATAGAAATGTCTCATTCTCTCTCTCTCTCTCTCTCTCTGTGTATGTGTGTGTGTGTGTGTTTGTGTGTGTGTGTGTGTGTGTGTGCGTGTGTGTGTCTGATCTAATGGTGTGCTGCTATCATAATGTGTTTCAGCGGGCCGACATTCTGCCTGTCTGACAGGGGTGTTCCCTAATCTGACAGCTAATCTCTCCAAAAGACAGTCTGACAAACGACTCACACGCTGACACTGCCGCCCCCTGCCACACTCTACACGGGATTTAATCAGCCCAACCTCTCCAGCAACCCATTACAACAGGATCACTCACTTCCCTGGATTTCTTCTTTCTCTCTCTCTCTCTCTCTCTCTCTCTCTCTCTTGCTCTCTCACTGTTCTCTCACTTGTTCTTTTGCGTGTAAACACATTTTGAGCTCTAAAGCTTTAGTGAATATTTCTTTTTGATCAGAATATTCCTCTCATACAATCTAGTTATCTTGTCTGATCAATCTATGTCCTATTTACTGGAGTGTGTTTTTCTCTTAATGCGGCAACAAGCATTTGCCCTGCCCTTCCATTAATGTATATATATATACATATATATATATGGGAGCATTGCTATTTACTGTTTTAGTGTTTGAGCTGATTTCAGTAGAATTGAATGCTAGAAAGGAGAAAAGGGACTGAGTACCATGCTTGGAAAAAAAAAAAATCTTTGATGAGGAGAAAGAGTGGAGGCAGCTCCACAAATCAAGAGCTATTCGTTTCTTTGGCTCTCAATACACAGTTTAGAATCCATCATTTTCCCATTGATCTTGGCAAACTGGCTTTGTGTGCATGCATGTCGTGGCGTGTTTCATATCAAATGGAGTGCTTGGCCTAATGTAAGAATTTTCCATTGGGGACCCTGAGTGGTTACTTGATGCTAATGTTTCATTTTTCTTGGCATTACGCCACGTCTCACAAACAACATCCTCCCAGATAAATCCAGAAGTGGATACTTAGAAATAGCCTTTTATATAAGAGTCACCAGAGGTGAAAGCCAGCGTTGGTGTGCGCTTATGAAAAAGAATGCCACTCTCTTGTCATCTGTCCTTCCGTCTGTCACTCGATGTCGTCTGGTCAAACAAACAAGCGATTGCAGGTCACGTTTCTGAGGGCAGTCTCAAGCAGCTGCTTTCAGCTTTCGTTCTTTCTCTCATCCTCTTTTTCTTTCCTTTTTCTCTATCTCTGTCTCTACTCTTCAGACTACGGTGCAGACTGTAGTCTCTAACTCAATAGTTGTATATAAAGCTAGCAGGGCATGACTCAAGGCTATCAGATGAACGTGTTGAGCAGACATCTCAGCGAGGCCACAGAAAAGTGGAGCTGTCTATAATAGCAGATAATAGATTTAAGATTGGCTTGACCACTGGTAGGTGAGTGCAGTAATGCAGTAGAGTGTAACTGAGCACTTTTATCTCCCTGTATTTTCAATACAAACGGTGGATTTTCCGAGCGCAGAATGTGATCCGACCGACGGCTTGGTCTTGACGAGTTTATCCAACCCCATTGCTCTTGGTTAAGGAAGAGCTGTGTTTGAACTTCGAAGAATACGTCTCGTTATCCTTCCCTACTTTCCCCTCTTTTCTTTTTTCTTCTCGCTATTCTCTGTCTTTTTTCCCTCTCTTTCTCTCAGCCTCTCCCCGCTGGGGCTTCTTCCTCTGGAGGGGAACACACGAAGGGTCACCTGTATTAGGCATCAGTATAATGCACTTGTCAAACCCATTTAAGCCTCAGGATTTCTGTCTGAGGTGCAGGCCAGAGTCAGGGGGTGGGGTGGGGGGTGGGGGATGGTGTTGTTGGAGGTGGTGATTAGATCCAGACATCCAGTCATCGAAAGGGAAATAATGACATCACGGTCTCGTTTGTCTGGCTAAACCACAGAGGGAGAGGAAATGACAAACTTCATTACATGCGTTCTGATTCGGGTTGATGGTCATCGGAGCACAAACAG
Source organism: Chanos chanos (assembly GCF_902362185.1). Classification (NCBI taxonomy): domain Eukaryota; kingdom Metazoa; phylum Chordata; class Actinopteri; order Gonorynchiformes; family Chanidae; genus Chanos; species Chanos chanos. The sequence goes on from NC_044509.1 coordinate 13,156,155, forward strand.
CTTTAGAATCCTTCTTTTTTTTTGTTTTTGTTTTCCCCCCGATAGTCAGTGATCGGTTTAAGTCGTTAAAATTGAATTAAAGCACGCTCTCTATTAGGAGTTTCTCGTGGTGCACTATTGGATGCAAGGCCAGGCCCAAAATGTCGATTTAATACTGGGAGCCCACATGCTAAACTAGAACTGAATAGCTGAAGTCCTGACCCTCTTAGAGAGTAGTCCATTAAAGCAATTCAGTTGTCTGCTGGCCATGACTGATGAACTATTAATAAACTTCAATAAATTTGTTTGAATTTGACAGGAATGTTCTGCGTGTTTTTAGCTGCAAGCCAGACACCTTAATGTTCATTACCAGTTATGTCTAGCCCTACTCCTGTATAACATTTCCTATGTTCTCTTCATACCAAATAATTCAAAATACATTGACTTTGACAAAATGACTGAATTAGCATTCTGATTTATGTCATGAATTGGGCTACGTACCTAGAGGCCAAAAGCATAAGCCGGAAGTTCAAGGGTTCAGGAATGTGAAAAATATTTGTTAACACGTGGCTCTGGTTGACACAATCATTAATCATGATTTCTGAAGCTTATAACTGGGGTTGGACTTGAATATGAAATGTTAAATGGCTCCTTACTAGTGAGAACAAATCCCTTCATTACTTTCGTGGAAATAAAGATGGCATATTTTATAAATTGTTGGAGGAATGTTAGTAGTTTTATCTACTTTTTAATTGTCGTAACATAATGTTAGTTCAGCTTCAACATTCAGTCAAGAGAACGTTTGATTTAAGGGTAAAGTTCTTATTTATTTTAATTCGATTTTTTCATTATGTTAACTGAACCCCATGATAATTAGCATTTGCCTTATATCCTAAATGCCACTTAGAGAGATCTCCGTCATTTAGTCAGAGAGGGTATTTATCACACATGCATGCTGGATAATTAATAGATTGTTAATGATATTGATTTCAAACTAAATCATTCTAGGCCAGGCTGAAACTCGAGCCATTCTATTTGTGAAGCTGTTGATATTGACTGAATCGTACAGCTCATTCATTTTCAATGCTGTGTGAGCGCCCTTATAATACAGGTGCTGATTTCTGTAAAAAGCCAATGAGTGAAGCAAACTTCACTGAACTTGTTTATCATTCTCCTTGAACGCTTTCTTCTCTTTAGTGGAAAACGACAGACGTGTTTCTCTAAAAATGAACGAATCGTTTAGACTGAGAGATGAGAATTTGTTTGCCTTTGCTAATGCAGAGCGCGTAGATCGGTCAAGAGTTGAGGTTAACATCGCAGACCTGGGTCAGTCTCAGGGAGACAGAGCTTGAGATAATACAGAATAGCCTGCTTCATACAGCAGACCGGATGTCCTGATTTTGCCTGCGTCTTCACCTCTGCCCGACCATGTGGGGTCCTCATCTCACAGTCGGATGACCGAGTTTGACCTGAGACGTGACCAGAGAGCTGAGACCATGTGGTCACCCAGGTGCTAACTGCAAACTATGTTACAGTGATCATTTTGTGAGTGTGTGTGTGTGTGTGTGTGTGTTCTATTTACCATGAGAGGAAATGATAAAAAAAGAATAATTTTTACGACATGAAATATTCTTTAAAGTCAACATGAAAGCATCTCCGAGACAACATTTCAGCCATGTGTTCAAATTTGTCATAAAATAATTTAAGTGAACCTTGTGACATAACTTTACAAGATGACTGTATTTGGTCTGGAATGTATCTGCTAGGCTTGCTGCCGAGCGACTAATTTGACAAATTTGGAAAACAAAACAAAACAAAACAAAAAAACAATACAGAGCGATTATTTGACTGTTTGTCTCAGCCTGTAATTATGAAGGGTCATCTCCTTTGTTTTCACTGGGTTGTAACCACTAAACTCATTACATTCCAGAGAGAGAGAAAGAGAGAGAGAGAGAGAGAGAGAGAGCGAGAGACTGACCACACAACCCTTTCACTCTAAAGAGTGGACTGCAGACCATAAACTGACAGGGTGTTAAATACCAGAAGAGTGAAACAAAACGCTGACCAGCAAAATGTAAGTGGATGTGCTGGAGGGAGGCTATAATTTAATTGAGATAAGACATCGTGTTTTAGATGCATTTGCTCAGAATTACTCTTTTTTTTTTTTGCCTCTTGCCTCCTTTTCCTAGACCGAGACATGCTCTAAGCTCCAAGTGTTCCACTCTGACATCCCTGATTGTCTGTTATCGCTTGATTATCCTTGGATTTGTTGGAAAAAGAGAAAAACGTTGTCTTGAGACAGGGAAACACTGATGACGATCATGGGGTTACGGAGTTCTGTGCGACTGCTGGATTACTGATGATAGATGGTAGGATTAACATAGTGTTCTTTCCTTCAGCAGTTTATGTTTGCAGGTGGAGATTATTTGTAACTGATCCGTTGAAGGCTGCTTGAAGCTTGGCTGGAACAGCGGTTATTCCTTTCAGGCAGCTGTGGCTTAAAGCGTCTCAGTTATGGTTCCCTCGGTTTGATGCTGTCATAGTAAAACTTGAGGTTTTTTCATTTTAAGTGCTGTAAAGTATTTTTATTAGCTTTCATTAGAAGTGTGCGCGCGTGTGTGCGTGTGTGTGCGTGTGTGTGTGTGCGCGCGCGTGTGTGTGTGTGCATGTATGTGCATACAAATTTGTTTGCACTGTAATGGATATATATATATATATATATATATATATACACGCCTCAGTTCCTGGCTTCAGTTTTGTTCATCTCAGCAGAAACATGTCTAGAGAGAGAGAGAAAGTGAGAATAAAACATACGACATTGTTTGAGAATAAAACAAGTTGTTTGAATGGTGCAGAGCGGAGCATTAATTAAAGGTAACAGAGAGCAGGGGATATTTTAACTCTGTTCCACGCTGAGTCAACAGAATGAGTGCTTAGTGAGAGCCTAGTCTTAATGAAGTAATCATTGCTGGGAAATTGAATTATGGCCTCTGCTTTGGCGAGAAAATGAGTGCTAAAACTCACTGTTGCAATATTGCTATAAATCAATAAAGAATGAGTGGCCAGATGGTTGGGTCTGATTAGCATTACATATCTAACATGGCTAAGCATCAGTCATTCAGAGAGCCCTCATCCAGCATGGCCATGACTGTCATCTTTCATTACTGCACCAACACTATGTGAGCTTGACAGAATATGTTTAAATTTGTTACCTCATATCGGGTGGGAAAACCTTTTCCGGCGCTGGTTACATGTGCGAAAGCAAGGGTGAAAGTGATTGTGCTTATGAATAATAGGCAAGGTTTATATGTAACACATAGGGATTTGAAATAATTAAAACTCTGTGTGTGTGTGTGTGTGTGTGTGTGTGTGTGTGTGTGTGTGTGTGTGAACCATGACCGTCCGACACACAGTCTCACACGAGACAACAAATTCACTTCTGAAGTCCCTATGGAGCTTAGGTTTGCATTGTGTTCATTAACGAGGATCAAGATCCCATTGTACTGTGATTAGTCCTTTTAAACACATCCAAAACGCATTCGTGTTATTGAGAGATAAGCTATCAGCAGCATCTGACTGATAACTAATGTGATTTTTACAGTCAAGTTACAAGGGAAACGCAAGAGAGATGAATGATTGTCTGTCTGTTTGACAGGTTTGCCCAGTAGTCGTCCAGAATCACCCTTGGCTTTATTTATAAGTGACATTTTACACACTGTCTCTCACTTAACCCCTTTCCCCCAAGTTTCACACCCAAAAAATGATTGAAATAAAACAAAGGGATTCTTCTGAAGTGCTTATTTTCAGACACCTCTATATGCAAAGCCCAACGCATGCTATATCCAGTGATGGTCTGGTCTGACATGGTATTTAATGGTCTAATGGCTACAATAACTTTGCTGTGGGTGGTATAAATATTGGATGTGCACAGGGGAATATTAAAAGGTCAAAGAGAGTTTACAGAGCAATATGTTAGGGAGAGAGCGAGAGAGAGAGAGAATAAAAAAAAAAACACACTGAATAATTTACTGGAAATTGACAATGCTGAAGGAGGCTGATACACAATTCAAGATTAGGAGTTAAGTAAAATCCATCATGTATAAAACCCACTTCAGAGTATCTGCAGGATATGTTGCAGGTTGGTTGTGGGGGGGAATGAGGTCTGGGTGAGGTAATTATACGTATAAATTTTGACCACACACACTTGAATGTCATCACTGTTAGAGATGAGGTCACGTGTTGAGTTCAGTGATTCAGCTGAATCAAAATGACCATGGGGAAACACAACATCTGACCAGCACCATTGCTCTAAAAAAAAAAAAAAATCATGTCCCCTGAAAATGAGAGTTTGACAAGAGTCTGACAGGAGACAGCGCTGGGTCTCATCTCCTGTGGATCTGTTGGTCTGAGAGAAAGGTCTGAGCGTGTTGTGAGGGCTCATGTATTACAGGGGCACATGGAAGAGCTTGTTCTCAGTGTGAACCAAACACCCTGCAAGAGCTGCTGTCACTGGATAGCATTCCTATTGTGCTGAAGCCGTCTCTGTTTGACATTCGAAACATAAGCCAAAGAGAGACAGAGAAAGGAGGGCCAGAGGAAGAGAGAGAGAGAGAGAGAGAGAGAGAGAGAGAGAAAGAGAAAGAAATTTGGCTCAATAAAGAGAAAGGATAACCAAGTTGAGTAGGAAAGTTTTGTTTTTTTTTTAAATTTTAACGACAGAAGACCTTTTGAGCAACTTGTTTCAGTCTTGAAGTACGTACTGAATTGGATTATTATACACTATTTTTGAGTATAATCCTTTTATTACATTCAGGGTCATAGCCACTTATCGAAGTGCAGTGACACAATACAGGCGGAAGACAGACAATTGGGTCTCTTTTCAGCCTATGGAGTACAGTTCTGTTTGTCCTATCAGAACTTACAATGAACCAAAGGCACAGATACTACTGGGCCTAGACAATACGCCAAAAGAAAATCTAAATGACCAACATTCACCACTATCACAGAGTGAGCAGACTTCATAAGGATGTGGAGCAGTCTCCCCTGCTCTTTCAAAGAACGCCAAGCAAACTGTTGGCATTTAACTTACCTTGGAAGAAATTCACGTCTTAAATTATGAATCGTGTTCTTGTTATATATGTTCTAATGTAGAAGAATGTGGAGAAAAACTTTTCTTATCGCACTCTTAAGTGTTTCAGAGGTCAGGACTCCTTTCAGGGCGGTGAAAAAAGGAAAACAAAAGAAGAACTATAAATGGAAATGGATGAAAAACAGTTGTATTGCTTTCTTTTGGTCTGTTTGTCCTTCCCTCTTTCTTGGAAAATTGCCAGCGCGTTCTTGCTAGCTTTATTAAACAGCATAATATCAGTGAGAATCATTTCAGTGTTTTAATAGCGTGACTTCCGTGAGACGTTTTCTCTCTCTGTCTGTGGTACACTGGTAAGTATATGTTATCACAGTTTTGCATTGATATATCAACACAACCATGCCAGGATAACCCTGTTAGCACACATTTGACTCATGCTACAAAAGCGAACATTCACAATGGGTGCGTAATCCCTATAAAATGTGTTTTATTCCCACTTATAGTATGTGCGCTCTCATTGATTTTCCAGTAGATCATCTCGCGGCGCTTCTTTGCTGTGTTGTGACAATTGCTCTTACGGTTCAGCGCCAGTTTGTCTCCCTCCCTGTTCCGTACGCTAATGGTCATTGTATGAGACAATGTGAGACAGAGGCCCCATGTTTAATACAAGTGTTTTTCATTTAACCGTTTTAATGAAGCTGGAAGGACATGAGCACCAGTTAAGTGACCTACGTGATTTCTCCACAGATTCTATTCATGTTCCTCCACCACCTCCACTGCTAATTAGCATTCGAGCAAAGAGGAGACAAGTGCATGAAACAGAAAATCAACATTAGCTGAAAGAGAGAGAGAGAGAGAGAGAGAGAGAGAGATGAGATGGAAAGAAAGAGTACGTAATTGCTAAGAACATAGATATTCAGTAAAGAGTCTTTGGCAGAGTGCACGTCAAACAAAAAACTAAAAAGTAAAAAAAAAAAAAAAAAAAATCAAGTTGCTAAATAAAACCAGTCTGATAAAGGGCAGTGTGTGTGTGTGTGTTTCTTGTGTGTCTGTGTGTGTGTGCGCGTGCGTGTATGTGTGTGTGTGTGTGTGTGTTTTTTTAAAGAAATGTCACAGAACATTAAACAGCCTTTCATATCCTGCAATAAGGGCTCTTAAACCCAATTTTAAAGTTGTTACAAGTGTAAAATGTTTTGTGTCTTCTCATCAATTATGCAGTTCTTGTGTCAGGAGGGAGCAGTCAGTTATGAAAGTCTTTTCTGGAAGAGAAATTGAACTCTGTGCTATTTAATGTGTCAGAGGCATCGACCCCCCCCCCCCCCCCTCTCTCTCTCTCTCTCTCTCTCTCTCTCTCTCTCTCTCTCTCTCTCTCTCTCTCTCTCTCTCTCTCTCTCTCTCTCTTTCTCCCTCTAGAGTTTTAGAATAGGATACAGACACAGATCTGAATACATTAGGATCAGTGTTGATGCTTGAGGAAATAACCTCACAAAAGGCAGAGGTTCCTCAGCAAATAGTTCCCTTAGGTGTATGTTGTGAACAGTAGCAAACTCTTCATCTCTGAACGTTTATGAATGGTTGGTTAGAGTGAGGGCCTGGGGCGACAGTGTTTGGTAGGTTTGATTTATTTTAGGCAGTTTCTCCCCAAAACATTCAGGCATATGGATAAATCCAGCCATTTGCATTCTGCAGGTTCAATACGTACTTCAGTGTTTTCATTTTGTTTTTCAGGAGAGAGTGGTTTTTATTACACCAAGTATTGAGACGATTTGGCATCGTGAGGACATGTTGTGCCTCAGTGCGTGTGTGTGTGTGTGTGTGTGTGTGTAGAAGGTGATGTAATATCTGTGTCATTGGGCCCTCGCAAACCAAGAGAAAAGGTCAAGTAGACAAGTGGCTTGTGTTCACTTAATTTAGTCGTTTTAAACTTATTGTTGTAGTCGTTGTTGTTGTTGTTGTTGTTGTTGTGGTTTTGAGGGAAAATTGCGAAGACTGAAGCAATCTAGATCTACAAAAAGAAAAAAAAAAAAGAACACAGCAATTTCTGAACATGGCAGAATGGCAAATGACAGTGAAGCAGGCAGAGTTTCCCTAGAGGCTACTCTTCTCATTATCTGAGCTTTTATGTGCACAAGAGGCACCGAATTCAGAGTTAGCTCATTAGGAATAAGGAGACAGGGTGAAACTGGGCCCTACACAGCTGCCCTAAATCTCTATAATGTTGACTTGCTGTCATTTTTATGGCACTGCTGAAGGTCTCAAGAGCAAGTACAATGGTCTTTTAAAAACAGTAATAAACTCCTTGGATATCCCCCACGCTTCAAATGAATATTTCTCCTCAAGTTCTGTTTTTTCGCCGAGTAATCCTTCAAAGCGGCTTCTTAGAACCCGTAACGTTTCGACATATCCCAAAAAAAAAAAAAAAAAAAAAAAGATAGCGAGGCCACGTTGTGATATGATAATAGTTATTGTTTCGGAGTGGCTTTATCATCTTCATCAGCGCCGCCGTTTCGATTTCGTCTTCCTCGTGGTCTGCGTGGAAAAACAGAACAACGGGTCAAGAGGTCGCTCCAGCTGACGGAGCGCGGCTTGTGACAAACAGCCGTGCACTTAACACATAAGGTCTCGTGTGCTATGGATAATTCTGGCGGGGAAAAGAAAAAAAAAAAAAAACGTGCGCGATGTTTTTACGTGCTGCCGTAAGCCTCTTACCGCGCGGCGTATGAGGACTCTCTAAAACCCTCTGTCTCAGCAGTTTGGCTTTTATAGCTTTGCTCTGTTCATGTCAAACCATCATTTTTAATGGACTCAAGAAGGCGAGTTGAAGATCTGATAAGGGGAAAGAGAATTAAATAAATAAATATAGCGAGAGGTTTAAATATGGAGATATTATACATATAAAAAAAAAAAAAAAAGACAGTATGCTTTTTTTTCCAAGGGTCATCAGAAGCCATTAAGAAAATTGGATCAATTTTGAGGTTCATTACCTTAGTTTGAATTGGGTAGCTTCCCTGAGTGCTTTTCTCTTATTAGCCTTTTTCAGCCTTACCCCGTGTTCATGATGTGTTTTACACAGCCTCTTGCATGAGTCACGAGATCACATCATTATTTTCTACCTTACCCTTCAGGTATTTAAAGATATATAAACCGATGTGGACTAAGTTAACCCTTGGAAAAAAAAAAAAAATCCAAGTCCAAAAAGATGGCTTATTCCCAGTAGTGTGGCGATGGAATATTTCTTCTGGATCTTCTAAAAAACACATATCCCTCCAGGACCGTATTGTCGAGCCAACGATTATAAAGAGAAAAAATTCCCCAGAACACCCACAGTGCGTGTTACCAGTTAAAGGGCAAAAAACAAAACACATTGAAATAACTGACTGACATTTATTCAAGGAGAACAGTTCAGGGTTGAGATTTGTCTCTGTAACGTCTCATTATGCTTAATGGAGGTGATGCGGCATTTGTGTGGCTTTTCTGTCGGAGTGGCACGTGTTTGGGTGGGGGTAGGGTTGGGGTGGGGGGGTGGGGGGGCGGAGGGCTCTCGAATCTGCCTGGCATTACAATATCAGCCCAGCGTGGAAATTTATGCAAAGCTATTCACGCTCTGCGGTGCTGCTGATGCCTGCAGAAGGCCCGGCACTCGGAGACGCGCCCGTCCGGAAATACCAGATCAAGGTGCTTACACACTGAGTCAAGTGATCGTACTTAAAAGTAGGATGATTTTTCTAGATAAAGCGGTCGTCTCTTAACAGTACAGGGGGGAGGGGGGGTGGATGGTGCTCGCCTGGGGAGATCTGTGAACACACGTCTACGCGCCTTCCCATCAAAATGTCATGACGGCCCTGTGATTTAAACCGAACCGCATTGCGTTTCTTCTCAGCCCAACACATACTGAACACTACACAAATCATCAGTAACATAACACATTTCTGATTGAATAACATTTTATTCTCACCATAGGACCCATGCATCCACAGATTTAGAAGAATGATTATTTTTTTTTGGAGTAACAGATATTGTCCTACATAACATATTCAAAGCCAAATCAAACTGCTCTTTACTTCAGACGTTTGTTGTCCTTTGTTTTTTTTGGGTTTTTGTTTGAGAATTTAGTTTTGAAATGTTTAGAATGTTTTTTAGAATCTTCAGATGTTCTAGAGTTTTTCTCACATTATGTGGGAATAAAGACTGAGTGATGTTTGTGTGGCAGCAGTGGTGTAAATAGTTTCCATTCCTTTCAGCTTCTATTCTTTAAAAAACTGTACTCTTCATGACAGTTTTCCATTTCTGTACTCCGGCGGTGATGGCTCCCTGCTGTGCAGCTTACAGGCTCATCACAGGGAATAACAGGAGAGATAGTCTCTGATTTCCTCAATCCAGGCCTGCAATTCATTTCCATATCTCTCATCCCCCCTCTCTCTCTCCCTCTCTCTCTCTCCCTCTCCCTCTCCCTCTCTCTCTCTCTCTCTCTCCCTCTCTCCCTCTCTCTCTCTCTCTCTCTCCCTCTCCCTCTATCTCTCTCCCTCTCTCTCTTTCTCTCCCCCTCACCCCCCCCCCTCTCTCTCTCTCTCTCTCTCTCTCTCTCTCTCCCTCCCTCTTTCTCATATCTAATCTGCTCAAGAGAACCTCTTTCTTAAGGTGTCATTTTCCCATGAAGCTCCACTTGCTTCTAGTAAAGGAGTTTAAGATGAACAAAGAAACGAATTACAAAGACGTGTGTGTGTGTGTGTCAGTGTGTGTCTGTGTGTGATAGAGAGACAGAGGCATGTTCAAATACAACTGTAACTCATATGTGTGTGAGGGGCTCATAGGACAGGGAAAGGCATGTCCTGCCTTGGACATGCATTGTCTGATGTCTGGCTATAGAGGTGAATGTTACTGAGCTTCTGTTTGAGAATAGTGTGAAAATGTATGCAAGAACTCAGACCTCCACGAGGCAGGAAAAGTTCGCCTTGGTTTGACAGGTCCTGAGGTGCTGTTTTCATTCGACATGATGCAAGATGTACCAACAGTGTACTCGAAGATGTTTATTACTGCCACAGACGAGAGTGATTTTTCTCTCTTTCTCTCTGTCTCTCTTTACTGTTGCTCATTATGTGTGGTGATACAGCTATGCTGAACAGCACACATACACAAGTACGTGCATCAGTATGCACATACACATACACACAGACATATACACACGTGCACGCACACATCTACATATGCACACATGCATGCATGCAAGGACAAACACATACGTATACGTGTGCATGCACACACACACATGCACCCACACACATACACAGATGTATACACTCGTGCATGTGCACACGCGCACACACACACATACACACACACACACACACACACACACACACACACAGACGCATACATTCACACACGGAAACACACACACACACACACACACACACACAGATGCATACATTCACACGCGCGAGCGCGCACACACACACGCGCGCGCGCACACACACACACACACACACACACACACACACACACACATACACACACACACACACACACACACACACACACACACACACACACAAACACACACATACAAACTCCACAGTTCAGTCTTCAGAGGGGCCAGTGTTCAGGTTGACAGCAGCTGAGGTGCTGTAGCTTAACAGACAGGCTGTGAGACGGGCAGCAGTGTAATTGTGGTGAAGGGATAATTTGACACCCACTTGGCTATGAGAGCCTGCAATTCTCAGTCTCTTCCTGAACTCCCCCCGCACCCCACATCCCCCTCACCCAATCCAGCACACCCCTCACTCTCACACACACACACAAGTATGCACGCACATGCTCATGCATGCCCACACACATACACACACACACACACAGCAGCGGGCGCTGCAGGTTGCTCTTTCTCAGGGTGCTGTGTGTGTAGAGTACGCTTCTGTTTCACTGATGCTAACTTTTCCCAACGGATTCCCATCTATACGTCTATTCGCCGCATACTTCTCTTACAAAATCCATCCTACTCGAGGGGTAGTACCCTATATTAAAGCAATTCACAGTTGAGATCTTAACCTCAGTGCAGGATTTAGCTTAGGGAAAAAGCTATTATCCTTGTCTATGCTCTTCATTCAGATGGACAGCACAATTTGTCACTCACAATATTGGAGTGATTTTTTTTTCTTTTTTTAATTCACGGGACATGGCTGCATTTAGCATCACTGTTCAAGGCAAGAATCATAACAGTGCAACACCAGCAAAAGATATTATATTATTTATCATGATGTCATCTTGCTCCTCACGGCCCTGTGTGTGTGGGGGGGGGGGAATAACAGCAGACTGTGTATTGTGGTATGACTTAACATTGCAATTTTCTGTAAAACTGTAAACAGTTTCTTGCTCGTTGCTTACGTTTTCTGTGCGCACAGAGTCTTTGTTCTTCGGTTGCCTGAGTTTCAGAGATTAGATCATCGTTAAACACCAAATAAAAGATTGTTTCTGTTTTTTTGTACTGCTCGAAGACCCAGGGAGAGAAAAAATCCGTTACGCCGCTGCGATATTCAGTCATGTGGTGTTTTTGTTTAAACTGTTCAATGAAACTCAGGTATTCTGGAGTGCATTTGCATTTGGTGGTGTTCTCGGCTCTTTCTCTCAGCCTGTCGCATCATCCTAAATCACCCGTGTCATGGTATGGTCCTCTGTGTTAAACTAGTTCTTTTAGGAATTACTCATTTTGGGGGATTTCTAACTGGGATTATGATGTTTGTCATCTGGTTTTATCCCTAAACCACTCTAGGGTTAAATCTCCCGCGTTCACGTTTTAATCTGCAAAGATTTTAATCTGATTGTTTCTCCCATGTCTGATCTTTTTATCCTTTGTTTCAGCTAGGCAATATTCTCTCCTCTTTCTTTTTTTCTCTTTCTGGTCTCCCTTTTGTCTTTTTTTTTTTTCTCTTTTGTCTCTCTGTGATCGTGCCAAATGTTTTCACCTCCCCCTCCCCTTCCACTCCCCCCCCCCCCCCCCCGAGACCCAGCAAGATCTGTTTCCTGGTCCTGATATATGACTTCATCTCGGCTCTGGACTACCTTCGTGGCCTCTCTGCAGCAGCTGCAATCATTGGCAGGTAAAGTCATAACCCAAAACGAAAAAAAAAAAAAACCCTCACAGACATGCCGCAGCCCGGTTCAGAGCGGACTGGACCGTTGCATCGCCGCTCGTAGAGGAGAGGAGATTTTTATTTGGAAGGATGTGGAGTACAAAAACGCTTCGAATGGTTTTTGACGACGATCCAAAATCAAACACCCATGCTTAAAATATGACCACATTCCAGGCAAGGCCAAGATCAAATCGCAGATGTACTGTTGCTTTTCTCTTTTCATCTTGTTGAACGTCTTACTTTTAACAGCTTACTTTTTTTTCTTTTTTTTTTCCGCAGCGTAACATTAATTACCTGTTATTTTTTGCATCACTCAGCAAGATGAACAGAATTAAGTCTCGTGGCTTTGTGCATCAGGCATGACAAATGCATATAATCACAAATATCGAGAACAATCATTAATAACAGACTGGAGCAGATGTATTTAATTGAGCTAACCTGTCATATACCGCCAGGAAACATAAAAGCTCACACAAATGGGAGTAGTGGTATAGATAAAATAACCATTATCAATGATAATTCCAGCTCTGTTTACAGTGTGTTTTTAAGTTTAGGGATTCAGATGTCTCTGTACAGTAACACTGCTGAGCACATGGTAAATGGGAGATTCCCTGGGGCACATCTCTTGGCATTTCTCCTCTCAGTCAGTGTGATCGGCTCTTCACAAATCTATTCGTCACCATCACTCTGTCCATCCATCTCAGCCCGTCCCAGTGTGTCATCAGCAGTCTGTCATTCACACTCCATTGTGCAATGCAAAACTGTAATGTAGCTAGCTGTGAAGTAAAAATGGTAATGCAACAGTTATTGCCTCCAAAGCGGGTCATTTTAGATTGCAGTGTGTTTAAAGCCCCAAAATTAAGAATCTAGACTATATTTGTGTGTGTGTGTGTGTGTGTGTGTGTAGGAGTGTGCGTGCAATTTTGTGTGTGTGTGTGTGTGTGTGTGTTTGTAATTACACCCTGCCCCACCCCACCAGCACACCATGAAAAAAAAAAAAAAAAAGTGGAATCCACAGTGATCACCATGGAAACCAATTACATTCATAGAAACAGTGAACACTGGTAAAATAACTCCAAAGGTGTGGGGGTGGGGAGGGGTGGCATGATTTGGCGTGATTGGTTTTCAATTCATAGAGGGAAATTTTGTTTTACAGGCCGTGCGCTTTTTATAAGCACTTCACTCATTTATCATTATGAATCCTTCACCCTCGTCCAAACGCGCTAGAATTTCATACGTTTTTTAAGACGTATTTATCACCTGTACAATAACAACAGATTTTGTCATTACTTTTGATGTGAGAATACTTGCAAGGTTATATGAAAAATCCAGCTAATATTTCTGTTTCTCAAACCCTACTGATATCGTTTGAATTTCTTTCGGTTTCTTCGGTGTCCTGAAACGACACTCCAGAAGCCAGAGGAACGTCGGGCAGGGCACGGACCTCCGAGTCCGCGTGTCTTGTTTCTTGCTCAGAAAGTATAATAGCCAAGGAGAGAGAGATTTTTCATTTCATTTGTGCGCTGCATGGCTGGCTGGGCCTGTGGGCTGGCCTGGTGGAGCGTACGGACTTTTACCTCGCCAGCAGAAAACACATGAACGCATTCACTGGTTCGTTCAGGATCTCGTATCTGACTGACCAGGGGCTGAGGGACAGGACACCTCACTGTGAGAGGCATCCATAAGTCCACCGAAAAAGTCGCAGCTTACAAACCCATGACATTTTTGGCTTTAAAACACTGAAACACTGAAAACACTTTCTGTGGGTTTGTTCTTTGTTCTCATTTTGGCTTGTTGTGAATTCACGGTCATTATTTTCTGTTCGTGTCTGTATTTCTTTATAAATAAATTGAAACATTACTTTCGAAATTGTTTTACTGGCAGTGCATAAACGTCTTGTTCCAAAGCAGTTTGTGTTTTTTGCTAACCTTTCCCATTTGTGCTGTTGTTTAGTCAATTGATTTTTTTTTTTAATCTCCTGGGAAGATTAATTTGTCCTAAAATGACACTTTCAGATTAGATTTCCACTCCCTGCCTCAGCTGTATATGCTCCTGAAGAGTTACAGCTGGGCAAAAGCTTCTCTGTTCAAACCCTGTAAAACCTTTACCAAACACCTCAACTCAGAGCAATGACAGCTTCAAAAACCAGGACATTTTTCCAAATGAATTTACAGACATCTTGCTACCTTATGTGTCCCTCTATTTTTTGATCTCACGAAGTCTTCAAAAAGACACCCCCCCCCTCTCTCCGGTCTCCTCTCGACACTGTTACTTTTGGCAGCGTTTTGAAGAGACTGAAGTAGATGGTTGCACGCTACATGCTTTTGTCACGTAGCGGCCGTTTATTTTGATAAGAAAAAAAAAAAAAAAATAGTTCATCTTGAGGGTACTTCTGTAAATTACACAGCAATTAAATGGTTGCATTGATCCAAATGATATTTATAGTTGAGGACTGGAGGGCTAATAGTTGGGTTCTAAAGGAGCCCCGGTTCCACAGATGGAACTTGTTTTCATTCATGGAGAACATGATGCCTAAGCTCTTAGAGGCATATTGAAAGACCACCTGACATCTGCTTAAATATTCCATTTGGGAGCATGTTTAAAATGGTAATTACATAACCCACATCAGTCATACTCAATAAATACATTACATTTCTGTACTGAATTTCAAAAAGGGCTAAAAAGCAAAATAAAAGTGTAGAAAGTCAGTTTTTCTAATTAGGCACGATGAAGTCTTGTTTTGGTGAATTCCGTCATGCTCTTGGATCAAAACCACACGGTTTGGACGTCACACATATGCAGTGCAGTGGATGTAGCTTGGATCGGTCTGTTTAAATGGATTCATAAAATTTGTCAAAAACTGTAAGTGAGAGTCAGATCATCTCTATGTCCCTGAAAATTCCCCTGATACACAGACGCCAGGTTTGGGCTGTTCTAAAATGCTAACAGAGATGGGACATCTGACTGTTGTTTTATTTTAATTTTTTTTTTTATGTTCAACGTGTTTCTCACAGGGACTGATTTAGTGAAAAGTACATTGTTAAAAGCAAAGCCACCCTTGAGACTCATTCTCAGTGAAATTCACACTTTCCATTATGAATTGGTGAGAGTGCCAGCATTCACATACTGACAGCATTTTTTATACCTCTCAGTACACAAGAGTTCAAGAGAAAAAATTCAATACTATATACCTGTACTGTACACTCCTCCTCTCTACTGTATACGACTACACATACACACACACACACACAGATACACTTACACACACGCACACACACACACATACAAACACCTCCGACTCCATTATTCCTGTACTTCTCTTTTATATTTATCCCGCTATAAATACATATTTCATGTCTTTTTCATGTCACTTATTGTCCCATTTATTTGGAAGTTTACAGATTCTATCAGACTGATCGTGTGTGTGTGTGTGTGTGTGTGTGTTGTGCTGTAAAATGTATAAAGATGAGAAGCCTGACAGGAAGAACAGAGCAGCCTCCTAATACTAATAAATGAATGTGACGTTCTCTTTCCCTTTCCCTCCCTCTCTCTCTCTCTCTCTCTCTCTCTCTCTCTCTCTCTGTCTCCCCCTCCCTGTCTCTATCCCTCTCTCCCTATCTCTCTCTCTCTCTCTCTCTCTCTCTCTCTCTCTCTCTCTCTCTCTCTCTCTCTCTCTCTGTCTGTCTCTCTCCAGAGCTCGCCCTCTGGGATGTTAGAGAGAGAGGGTTGAGTAATTGGAAAATATCCCTGCCTCGTATTCCAGAGAGATCCCCCCCCCACCCCACCCTCCCCCGACCCCCCTCCTTTTGCCTGTACAATGAGATATACTGTTCTCATTTTGCCTCATAAAAGGAACAATTAGCCTGGTTTAAAAAGTCTGGTTTGTGTGTGTGTGTGTGTGTGTGTGTGTGCCCAGAGCTATGACTATGAAAAAGTACAAGAGTGGATTGAGTGAAGATAATATTTGCGTGACCCTCAGTCCATCAAGCGTGTTGTTTTAGAGGCATCAGTGTTGTGAGGGTGGAAAGGGGATGTATGTTTGGCTTCCTGTCTCTGTCTCTCTTTCTCTTTCCCTCTCTGCCACCTTTGTTTCGCGTTCACATTAAACACGCTAATGAATCTCCTGTTATTGAACGCTCAGTCAAACCCGCAGCAAAGTACGAGACAGGAAACAGGGGGTCACCAGCTTCCCGACAAAACAAAACACTTCCACCTCATGGTCGCGACCCCACGGTTCCTAACCCCACGCCCAGCTGTGAGCTAAAATACCCCAAGAATTCGTTTCATTTGCGTTTTAACCTGTTGTTTCTTTCATTCACAGCGGTCTTTGGATCTCTTGCTGTGATTTCTTTCTTACTGAATACCTTTTTTTTTTATCTTATGCTCTTGGAATAGGAAGAGTCTTTTGTGTATTTTGCTGTGTGGATAAACTTTGCTTGTTTTTTGTTTTTGTTTTTTTTTTTTGATGCCATTCTGTTTGTAAACAGTTCAGTAAACACTACCGCGTGCTGACAGCGTGTCATGGCTATTGTGCACATTGACTGTGATTCCTTGGGTTATTCTTAGGACAAAATCGTAATTAAATTAAAACTAAAGAATGCTTTGTGTAACCATCGAGAATTCCCACTGATGAAGTAATATGGATATGATGGTAAACATCTTGATATAAATATTAACTTTCTCTTCTAAACAAGAAACACCATTTTTTCTTGTTTGTTTGTTTGTTTTTAAAAGCAGCACCTGAACTGGATGTCATTTTGATGAATGGAAAATACCACTTAGAAGGCTTTCAGAATGTTTTTTTTTATGATGTTTCATCTGTCAGTGAAAGTATTATCATGATCTGAGCAATATACAGTAGTGTTTTAAAAATAAATATATAAATAAATTTAAGGTAAACATGAGAAAAAAAAACGCATACCTGAACCGTTATTCCTTTCTGTTCTTGTGCTATTTTGGTCTCTTCTCACTCAATTTTTTTTGGTCTGTCGACAGATAAAAAGAAAAAAAGAAGAAAAAAAAAAAAACCTTTACCGATGCATTGAAGGAATAACAGATTCTGAAAATATGCAGTTGCTTCTCTGCTGTGGTGAATAAAAAATGTTACAAAGTGTTACCCCACTGCCTCTGCCCCCCCCCCCCCCCCCTTCAGCACACACACACACACACACACACACACACACACACACACACACACATTCACACACTGCACAGACACACGCACATTGAAGCCGGTGTGCATGGCGAACGCTAAGGCCGAAATCGACGTGCAGCTCGGACGTCGCAAACACACGGACGACTCCCGGAGCAGTATTGCACACGGTCCAGACTCAGCCATTAAAGCAAAGCAAACATAGCATAAAGCTGAAATGTCTCTGAGCGTAAGTGCATCGGCCATAAAGGCTTGGGTTTGTCAGGCCTCGTCTGTGGGCACAGACAGGCAGACTCCAAATGGAGAAGTGATTGATAGAGTTGGCCTGCGGAAAGAACGCGGGCAAAAAAGAATTGTGACATGCCTCATATATTAATATGAAGGGGAATGGTCTTACTCCTCCATTAATATCACCTGTGTCGGCCTCATAGCCTTGTGTCGCGTAGATACATGTGGGAGTCATTAGGATGGTTTTATCTCTTCTGTTGACTTGTGTAAACATGTCCCAAATGTAAGCAAATTTAGTGTGTTCATGTACCTGCAAAGTAAACACTGCCTTAGTGATGAGACCAATGCAAACCTGTGTGTGTGTGTGTGTGTGTGTGTGTGTGTGTAGACCCTTTAGAGGATGTGTGTTATGTGTTCTGAAGCAAAAAAAAAAAAAATCTTGACAAAGCTGAAACTGATCCCTAATCCTCTGAGCTAATTTCATAGGTTATGAAATACAATAGGACAATGTCACACAGCTATAGGTGAACATGTAGTCAGTGTGTTGTACAGTGACGTGCATAGTGGAGTCTTTTTTTTTTTTTAATAAAGTGTTTTAATCACTGCAGACGTTTAGTCTTTCCATGCATTCCATACAAGCTGCAGTCTTAGACTGTTCACATAATTTTTCAAATACCTTCAAAAAAATCTTCAGATGATGATGATGATGATGATGATGATGATGACGACGACGATGATGGTGACCATGATGACAACACAGATGACGACGCTGACAATAGCAAAGGTTATTTTTGTGATTCGTATTATCTTGACTTTGAGAAAGAATCTTTTTGGGTATTTGTATGCGTCTGAGACAGAGTTGCACACACAGACAGCTTCATGGTGGAGCAGGTCCTCGTTCACTGTTACGAGTTGTGATGATGTGATATGCTATTAATCCCGCTGTTCAGCTTTGAAGAAAAGAAATTATAACCCACTTTCTTCCCTGTCACCTGGAGAACAGAAACAGAATATTAAAAAACCCACAAGTAAAAAGGAGTGCACATTCAGTGAGGCTGTTTCTCCGAAATCTTTTGACAGATAAAGATAAGACCATTAATTAGTGACACTGTCTAACCTGGGTTGCAAGCTGTTTGGCAGATTTACTATGTAAAGTCAAATCGTGACTCGCTAAAACATTTAAATCAACTCAAATATTTGTGTGTATTTTACAATGCTGACTGTCTATAGAGCTTTGGCTAGTGTATTGACAGGGTGTATTGATTTCTATCCGGAGCAATTTTGAAAGATTTGGCCCAATTAATTATGAGTAACTCAATTCTTTGCACAAAAGTGTTTCCTCTCGACAAGAAAAATCTTGTCAGTGACCTTGAGTAAAATGAGAGAAGAGCATAAGATTTGTAAGGCCATTCAAAAGAGAATGGATTATCATTGAGTATAATGTTGAGTGCAATGAACGCATCAAACGAAGGTCATAGGCAGAGAATACATAACTGCTTTATTTCAAATAGAACTCAAGGACTTTTTTTTTTCTTCTTATAACAGCTTTCTAAATGATGTTAAGACACAAAGATAGCAGGGTTTCAAATGAGAGGGAGAGGCTGCCATCCCGCGCCACAGCTGTGCTTTTATCGTGATGAGTGGTGTGCTCTCAGAGGGTGTTTAAACGCTATTGTGCAACACATGTCATTACGAGTGTATGAAGAGAGACTTTTTTTCTTCTTCTTCTTCTTCTTCGTCTTCTTCGTCTTCTTCTTCTTCTTCGTCTTCTCCTTTTTTTTTTTGGTTTCTTCCCGGGACTGCATTCCGGAACATTCTGATTGTGCTCGAGCACAGAATCCAGATCCTGGTTTCCCCCCTTAGGGAATCGCACGCATGACATGGTTCTATGTTGTCTTGTCCTCTTCAGTGTTTGAAATTAGAGCTTCTTTGTCACACATTCACCCCCCCCCCCCCCCCCCCAACCAGATGTCAGGCTGGAGGGGGGGGGGGTGTAATTGAACATGTGACACAGACCTACTCTGAAGTTCACATGTTCTGCTCCCCTGTTGCAGAGTATAGACTCTGTAGAGCATATGAGTAAAGCATATGACCAATCAAATGATTTATCTGGAAACACAAGGTCAGAGTCAGAACATTTGCCAGAATGTGATCCTGGCCTGTACGTGTAATCCTACACAAACAGAGCTGAAGATGCCTGGTTGCCTGAACTCAACTCTAGGCTTACTACAGAAGGGAATTTTTCCTCCATATGTAATGTTGATTATGTGCATCCTTGGGGAGAATCGGAGTTCTCTTCTGACAAAGCTTAATTACCCTGTGTTGCGGAGGTCATCCTGTGTTTGTCTTTCTTTTTCTTTTCTTTTCTTTTTTTTTTTTTTTAAAGGGGCAACATTTCGTTAACCGAATTAGCAGTCTAGAAGACAACTCTCACCTCTCTCTTATGCAGAACAATGGTTCCCTTAGACGACTCATTATGGAAGTGGAAGAACCCCAGACACAAAAATCGGTACGGAACATCGTTTACCGTGCTGTGCGGCTTCGCCCAGACGTTTTGGGAACATAAAGTTTGCATTACCAGAGCATTATCTAAACGCTGAGCAGGTCGACACCCACGACACCAGCGTTCTCCTTGTCTGAGGGCAGTGGAACCAGAGGCGCTCCGGCTCTCTCGCAGCCACGCCGTTTAAGCATTTCTACATCAGCGCTCTGGGCTAAAAATACACAGGCTCTCCCCGTCTGCTAATTCATCCAGGACAAGAATACACTGCCATACATTCTGCTTGTGCAGACGCCCTGCTGATTTGTATATGGAAACATAACCAGACAGTTATTTATCTACTTTTTTTTTTTTTTTTAAGATGATGATGATGATGATGATGATGATGATTGTCTGATTGTAAGCAATGTCAGAAATTAGAGACGGACGGTATACTGAGAGAAAACTCGTTTTCATCCATTGTATGTGAGTAGGTCAGTTCCTTCATGGATGATTGTTGACTGGGCTGTAGATCCGTTGTTTAAAAGTTACAGCAAAAAAGAAAAAATGGATGAAACCATAAAACACTATTTTTTTTGGGGGGGGGGGCATTAAATCGTGATTATCTGAAATTGTTTTGTTTCTTGCCTGAGCTCATTTCGTATACTTAATTGGATAATGAAAAGGCCACAAAAGAACAAAATCAATTCAATCCATCTGGTGTCATAGGTGACAAGCAATACACAGAGTCTTTCTCGGAACATAGCGTAGCCTCTGCCTTCCACCAGCGCGTCAATAACCTCACTGTAGATACACACAGAGCGGATCATTAATGTGGCTTTGGATTTGCTAGTGGAAACAATGAAAAATCTTTACAGCTAATGAAAGAGCAAATTAGGCCTTTACTTAATCAAGGGCAAGAACAATATTGGTGTGATTGCAGCAGAATAAATTAGGTAATGCGTCCTATACTCTTACATAATTATAGTCTAAGAATCAATTTTATGACCGCAGAGACACCAATGCAGTACAGTATGCGTATCGGGAGAGTCAGTGTTCATTCTGAAACGCTGAAAATATTGGCCTTTGTTAATGCTTATGAATCTGCTGGACCGTTATTCATAAATGATACAGCACATTGCATATCTGTGCGTGGCATAAATAACAACGGCCTGGCATGCCCATTCTACCAGACAGAAGTATATTAGCTGAATAAATTACATGGACCACAAGAGTTCAGGTAACGCCGGAAAAAAAAAAATCAATACTCTCCCGGTTGGTGGTTAACATGGCTTGCAAAGTCAGATTTCTTTATTGAATCATGCACTATGTTATGAAAAGTAATCTCAGAGTGAAAAGTGGGGTCTAAACAAAACAAAATAACAACAGCAATAATAATAAAAACAACAATGACAATAACATAAAAAGTTTTGTGTATTTTTGTGGGATATCTAGGCTGTAGTGAGATAAATCAACATCCGTTCGTCTCACAAGACTGGATCAGAACCAGAGGTGATATGTTCAGAATGGTTATGCAGCAGATTTCTGACAAGCCTCCGACTGTGTGCGCTTGTTTGCGTGGCATCTTACTCAACGTGACGGTTACTCTCAGACCATAACCAGTATTCCCTTTTTCACAAACACCTTTTCTTTTGAACCACTGGCTAAATGGTTTGAATAAGTAATATGCATTGTGACACTTCTCTCAGAAGATCCGTCTCCAATTTCGGCAAGCTTTGACAGGAGAGATGAGTTGGCCGGCCTAAGGGTCAGCCCGAGGGGAGACGTATTCTCGTTACATAAGCAAAAAGAATCATCCGACACCTGTGCCTGAGATCTGTGCAGGAGATGGATCTGTCAATAAAACTGACTGTGACAGCCCACATTCCGGCCCTGACCCACTTCACTCCTGAATGGACCGACAGCTAGGGCTTAGACAGTAATGCACTCAGTAAGGACATAATGACAGTGCGAATGACAGGGCTCTCTGCCGTGGCACTGCCAAAGCTAGACATCTTTCTGAATTCAATGCAATCTCTCTCTCTCTCTCTCTCTCTCTCTCTCTCTCTCTTTCTCTCTCTTGCTCGCTCCCCCCTCCTTCTCTCTCTCTCTCGCCCCCCTCCTCTCTCTGGGAGGTTTTAAAATGCAGATATACACAGTCTTCCAATCTTCAATTGAGTCATGATAGTAACAATTCGATGGAGTTTTGAAAGCTTGAAAGTGGAGGTTTATAGGATGATGTCAAAGCAGTCGATGAAAGCCATTCAGCAGAGTTTAGTCACCTTACACTCTTTGGAACCCCTCAGTGTGAAGGTATTTGAGCGTAAGCCTTAATAAAGCAGTTAAATGCAAACACTGTATGCAAGTCTTGTGGTGTGAAAAGTGTTTGGGGCTTTAAAAACGTATCTTTTACAGTCAAATAGCGTTCATTTCTGAACGGTTTCCATGGTGGTAAAGTTGTTGTTTAGGAGAGGGATTATCACAGTATTTTTAGAGGCAGCACAGTGCTCGCACAGATCAACAAGTTTAGAAGGCGTCGCCATAGTAATACCATAGTAATACCATCTTATAAATTACATCTTATATGTAATACACGTATACATATATACATACACACACACACACACACACACACACACACACATATATAAACAGAGAGAGAGAGAAAGATGGAGGGAGACAGAAAGAGAGAGAGAGAGAGAGAGAGAGAGAAAAATGATTGATGTTTTCATATATATGTATACACACAGACACACACACACACAGACGCACACACATACGTACATATATAAAAGAAAACATCAGTCATGTTTTGGATGTAGGAGAACATCAATCATATATTTCTTTAGGTTTAGATGAGACTCACAGTGGCAATAGACCTAAAATCTATTGACTGTAATCTGTAAACTAATCTGCTGAAATATTGTATGCCTTTTGGTCTATACCGAAAATCTGTAATCTGTAAAGTCGATCCATGACAACTTAAATCATCATTTGGGTGTCATGACAATCATTAAGATGTGTTTTTTTTCATATTCCCTCAGCAATATCCCTAAAACATAATGTTCGTGTTTGTCCCATAATAGATCTCTAAAGATTCTAAAAAAAAAAGAATTTTCTTAAATATATGTCATTTATTTATCATGGAATTTCAGTGTCACTGGTTTCCAAACGAAGCACTATTTGCGCTGAGGAAGCGCAAAGCCTGTAAAGCGGCACTGCGGCAATATTGTATCAATGCGCCCGATCCCCGCTCCGGGATCCTGAAGCACGGACAGTGGAGAAGAGCGGCTTCGCTTCCTTGCAGGATTTATTTGTTTGTTGAAAAATTTCCCTTTTGTTTTCCGTTTTAAAGAACATTGATTTACGAATGTCAACGACTTGTCCGGATGGTCTCCCACTCTCAAGGGTTTGCATTTCTTGGTTTTGCATGACGTGTCTTGGAGGAGAAAAGGCTGGCTTTGTGTGTTTGTGGAAATAAAACGGAGCAGGAGGCAGTGCCAGTCGCTGTTGTGGGCTGGACTGGCCATGGTGCGTGAGATTTACTGACAGAAAGAGGCAGACAAAAAGGACTCAACGAAGATAGCGAGAGAGCGTGTTATCCAGGGGGAACGAGTGAAGGGAGGGCATGTGAGGGGGAAAATAGATTTGAAACGATTCGCTAGAGCTATTTTGCATGTGTGACATTACTGTGGAGAGCTGGCACGGGGCATCAGGTTAAAGGGATAGGTGGCTGGAACGGCTTTGGACGTCAAGATAAAGCAGAATTGTTTGATTGCCAAACAGACGTTTGAGTTGATAAATCTGGCATTATGCTTGTTAAAATGTTGTTTCAATGCGTATCTGGTCAAATGAACCGAATTCCCGAGAGATAACAATATGCTGATTTGCAATATTTTTCCACTTGTGAACCGTCTTGTCAAGGGTGGCTTTTTTTTCCCAGCACAAGATAAAGATCTGAATGATGATTTCAGACGTATCATTACTCCTTCATGTCATTTTATGAAGTTTAAGTTGAGGGTTTGGGTATGATGTAATGTGAGCGCTTGAGAAGGAGTCAGTGAACGTGTTCCCACTAGGTGTGGAATGATCAGTGAGACTACAGGAGAGGGAGGATGAAATTTTGAGTGACATGCACGAGAATAGGATAGGATGATCATAATGAACGTGTGACACATTTTGTCGCGTTTTAAATGAATGTATCCAAGCATGTTGTAAAGTGTTATTTTAACACATCTTTAAAGGATTTAATTAGTTTTATAATACCTTAATTAATGGCATAATTGTTTACAGGAAAGATGACTTCAGAAGGTGCTGTTGATCATAAAAGCAGAGAGGGTTTTTTTTCCCATTAACAAAAAAGACCAGAACTTTCTCATAAACACAAAATATGTTAGTTCATGTCTCATCTACTTTTAGTGAGGCGTGCATACAGTGGCTGTTTGACATGTCTTGTGTTGGAACAGTGGATCTGGAGCAGACAGCATAGATCAGCAATAAGCATAAGCAGAACGCTTGAGTTTCCGGAATCTTCATTGGAAACCCCAGATGACAACACACTCAGCAGAAACGCAATACACATGAATTTTCAATGGGATGAAGGACTGGTTAAACAGAGATGTATTGCAGATAGTGTTGTGGAATTTTTCAATGATTCGCTTAAGGGTTGAAGTTTAAAGATATGAAGCCAAGTGAATTTTCTGGTGGCTTTGTGGTGAAAAGACTGTGCATTGTACAGTTGATGAGACAGGAGATGTGTGTCTGGAATTGTTGATGTTAGTGGTGAAGAATAACGATTTGCTACTGATTGCTTCATACTTGACTGAGCACTGTTAGTAATAAGAAGTCTACCATCATGAACATTCTATCCTGAACTTTTTCTTGTAGATGTTAATATTGCAAAGAATTTATGGAGCTATGAACTGAATAGCACAGGTTGTAGACCGTAGGGCAAAACTCAAACAAAAAAGGTTTTTAAAGTATTTAAGCAAGGTTCATGGAGCTAACCATTTTCAGGAACTCACTAATAAATAATGAGGATGGGATGGGGGAAGAAGTTTTCACCTGATGTTTTATGTGAATCATTTTCTACCCATTGACCAATTATGTAGTAGATGAAATATCTACGCAAATCAAATGAACTAATAATCGTCCGTTTTATAAAGCATAGTATCAGTACCGGATGATTGTGACAGATCTAATAAAACTTTAATTTATTTTAAATAATTCAGAGTGACAGGAAGCTTGTGTGTAATATTGTGCACTGCACAGCCATGGGGCAGAAAGTTCAAGGGGGGAGGGGAGACTTAATGCATTCTCCATTTGTTATTCCATGTATGAACATATTTCATAACAAATGCTCTCTATCTCTTTGACTTGTAGGAGCGAGAGGTGACAGACTACACTTAAGGAGTGTGTTGGATGAAGACAACCATTTGGACCCTATCCACAATGCAGTTCCTGTGTCAGGACGTGTCAAGTGATAAACTCACCCACGTCACTTGAACCTTTTCACCAACTGGATTTGGAAAGCTATAATTAACAGTCAGTGGATTTTTTTTCTTTCCCCCCACTGTGGATATACTTCTGGAATCTAATGCCCGTTCCTGGTATCGTGCAAAGCCTCTTTGAATCTATAGACCCTGGATCTTGGATGATTACTCTGTTTTTCTTGGAGTACTTCCACTGAGTTTCAGCACACACACACAGTTGTCAGTGTTTTTCTTTTTTGTTCTTTTTTTTTTCTTTCTTTTTTTGGTGGTCGGAGCTTCAGCTTCTGGAAATCCTTTCTTATCTGTTGCCATCTATCAGCACTAGATTTGGGAAGAAGGAATCGTGAGGAAGTGCTTTACTGAGTGTTCATCTCTCTTTTTTTTTTCCTGGGGGGGGGGGGTTAGAGAGAGAGAGAGAGAGAGATGGATGGCCCACGGTCTAGTGGGATCCGTAAAAAGAGGAAGTCGAGGTCAGAGAGAGACCGGGAGAGGAGGTCTAATGGAAATAGGACCAACCATGTGAGGGGCACTGTGTTACGTTTCTCCTCAGATTCGGAGAGGGAGCACAGCACCAACCCCTCTTCCTCCTCCAGACCCCGGCCACCCAGAAGGAAGAGAAAAGAGTCTACCTCAGCCGAAGAGGACATCATCGATGGCTTTTCTATTTCTGGATTTATGACACTAGAGGCTTTAGAGGTAGGTAACTGACGTGACTTGTTCCCGTTGGCTTTTTTTTTTTTTTTTTATCTGTAAATATGTTTTTAGCATTTGACCCTCGTGTTTTGCCTCCTTTTTAATGGTTCGGCTCTAAATCATCAGATGCTCTCTGAAGAGACTGTCCTTATTGTTCCTCCCAGACTGTTCCTTCCCTATGTTCTTGGTCTGGTCTGGTTGTTGGCTCACGGTTGCATATTTGGTTGTTTTCTGTGTGATTCCACCAGATGTGGCTTTCACTGTGGTTGGGCTGCCAAAAAAAATCCGTTCCTTGGATCGCTGATGTAATGTTTTGCTGTGTTTACAGTCTGTTTTCAGTGTGCCAGATGAACGCTTAATGTGAAGCCTTTTACTGCGGAGTTTTGGAGGATTTGGTGAACTGAGCATAATTTAGAATTCATGTATAAGCAAAGCGTGCGTGCGTGCGTGTGTGTCATTTGTTTGTTTTACCTGAGGGTAATTCTCAGGAAGTTCAGTTTAATTTGATCTTCAATGAATGTTCTATGATTGTTTTGTTATTCTTTGTGAATCAAATATAAGTTACATTACAAGCATTGAAGAAATGAGCTCTGTACTTAGATTTTAGGCTTTACAGAGTTCAGGAGGAGTGATTTTAATTTAGTGTAAATATATTGAACAGATTTGTTTCCAACGGTGCGGTAAATCATAGACCATTCCATTTAGAATACCATTTAAGACTTAGCTCCACCAGTGATTCTTTTAAATTATGTGTACTGTTTGAAAGAAATATCCGAGCGTTTTATGTGATTAATGTTGCTTAATTTGATACAGAACCCGCTGCAAAGCCAAGAACACCTTTTAAATAGTTCAAGCCGTATTGAGTCAAACACTGTAACATAATTCAAAGTCTGAGCTGTAACAAGTCTCGCTCCTTTTTTTTTTCTTTCTTTTTTTTCCCCCTTTCTCTTCTCGTCCCCTGTGGATGCTACTGGATTGTGCAGTGTAATCTGTGAAGTGAGACCAACAGCAGGTTTTTTTTTTTTTTCCTGCTTTGAAGCATTTCAAGCTTCCTCAAGCTTTTCCCCTGATGGTGACATGCTAACGGCGTCAACCCCGGGCAGACATCTCGGCAGTGACATCCCATTCAGCACCGCTCACCATGCCGAAGCCCTCTTACACATGGCTTCCTCTGCCAGCTTGTACACCATGGTCCATTTAAAACTTCATAGAGCAAGGGTACCCGATCCTGCTCCTGGAGGACTGCTCAGCCACCACCAGTGTGTGTAATCCTCCATCCAATTCTAATGATTACGGTCTTAAACGAACCAGTGCTACTCCTTCTGGAATGGTAATCACTGAATTGAAGGAGAGTCAATGGATTTGGGGGGGGGGGGGGGGGGGGGGGTGGTATGGTATTTGGAGAAGCCCTTGGCTTTGAGAGAGAGAATTTATCCAGAGAATTACCTTTTGCAAACTATCCTGGTGTGCCATCTACCTGTCCTCTAAAACAATATCAGAGTTGTTAAGGATATGTCTGGGTGTAGTAATTATTAAGGTGCTTTTCCTCACATGCGGGTTGACTTAGTGTAAAATCCTGGATTGGGGTTTCGATGTCGCAGCCGAGGCAGGTGTGATGCAGTGACTTAAATCTGGGTGCGGTCTCACGGAATAATGTTTTTTCGAGGGAAGGGCCAATTCTCACCGCTCTCTCCCCTACATCCACATTTCCCCCTCCTAGCCGACCCTCCACCCCCATTCCATTCTCCTATAACTTCTCAGAGCAATGCTCTTTCCATTTTTCTGTGCCCCCCCAACCCCCACCACCCAACCCCTTCACTGGGCCTTTTACCCTAGACCCTTGATGGTTTCAATTTGAGAAGGAATTTCTCGTCAGTTTGCACAGCGGTTCACGCAAATTCGAAAAGGTGTTCCCGTCCGGCGCTCTGAAAATCAAAACGTTCCACTCGAGTCGCGCGCCTTCAGATGTCCTTTTATACGACAGAACCATCAGAGGGAAAAGGAGTGTATTAAGTGTGGCCATTGAGAGGCTGGAGACCTGGGAGACTTGTGTGTGTGTTAGAGCTCTTTTTAGAAATGACTGACTCATTGGTCTAGAGCTCCACCAATCCCATGACACGAACTATCCACAGTGTAATCCCTCCTCAGCCCTTTCTTTTTTTCTTTTTTTTTTAACGGTCCTTTCAGTCCAGTATTAGGATACTTAATGCATGCTCTCCTGCTGCTCCAACCATTTTGCATGATCATTGCATAATGGGCTTTAAGCTCAATTTGATTTGGACTGGTTGGCCCTCTTTTCCTTACCCTCTCATAGAAACTGATTTCTGGGTGAACAGACAGCATTTACTGAGTGTTGAACAATATCTCCCATGTAATTCCATGCAGACCTTCTTTTTGCTTCTGGTAGAGCAATAGCAGTGGAATGACACATCAGTGAAGTTTTCAGTAAAGACGATGAATTAAGCCTTAGTTCAGAGTAATTACTGTTTACAAAGTTCTCACGAAAAAAAAAAAGCTGTTTATGCTGGCATTTTTCCCCATTTTTTTCATGTTTTTGCATGATCTCAGCTCAAGTGTATCGTATAATGATAAATGCTATTAATAGTTGGATGCGAAGTCAAAACATTTTACGAGAGACAGACAAAGGGAAAAGAAGAACTCTTCTAAAACAGAAGCCATCGTTTCTTTTGCTTTGCCGTTGGTGTTTCATAGACGAAATGAGGTCACGTAGAAGGTAAGGAATTTCACGGTCCCTTGAGGCACATCTTGGATATCCGTCTGTCTTGATGCCAACAAAATATCAATACATTCCTGACAATTTGATACGGTCTACAGACGGATGACCTTACGTCTTTGTTTGCAGATAAACACCACCATTATGGGCAAATTTCCTAAAGGCAACAATAATACACCGCGTAGTGTTTGTGGCTAATTAGCTTTTCAATAAGAATGATTGAATACCAGCATATCAGTATGAGAGAACAACCTTTCCTCCCTCGCAATGTATTTCATATCTGTCACATATACATTCCTATATAATCTCCACTTTCTAAACGCCATCTCAGCATCCCTGGAGCGTTCGAGACAGAACAGCTATTGTACCTATGAATTTTTTCTTCAGACGTCTTTGTTTGAAGGAAAAAAAAAAGGCAAAAAGGAAAAGAGGGGGGAGGAGAAAGAGCAGAAGGGGTGAGAGAGAGAGAGAGAGAGAGAGAGAGAGAGAGAGGGAGGGAGAGAGGGAGGGATTGATTAAACACTTTACTGTGGAGAATATTGTGGAACTGAATCTATTGACATGTGCCTTGGCATTGTTTCAGACACTCTGAGTCGGTGACGGTGTAAAAAGAATGCAGATGCAACAGCGTCAGTCTGGGGAAGAGCGGTGTTCTTCTGTTAAGTTAACTGCTGTTTCTTTTCTTTTCTTTTCCTTTCTTTTCTTTTGGTGTAAAGGGCTATTCCTAAGAGTTTATTTTGGGTAGTTATCCTCGTTCTATTTGGTATGCTGGCAAATGAGCCCTTCTGCGTATGACAAATCTCTCTCTTTCTCTCTCTCTCTGTCTGTCTTTCTTTTTTTTTTTAAGTCCACAATTAATTTTCCACCCTCTAGCCTGCATTTATGTCTTGTCTTGGCAGAAACGGCAGACATTCATTTAGGCACATTTTTCACCTGTCAGAAAATGATAGATGATCTGTGTTAATATGGTACAGGAAAACCCAGTGACTGGCACATCAAATATGACATCCTGTCAGTTTTAGATGTGTTTAAAACCACGTCCGCGCCATATCTAATGCTCTTAGTAAACCTGAGCCGAGATTTTTTTTTTTTTTTTTTTGGAGACCTCTGGTTGCCATGGGAAAACATAAAATTTCAAGTCAAGTTGTTTCAATCATCGTCGTTAATGGATTTAGACTCCTCACTTCACCCTGCTGTTATGGAGATAAACATTATTTACCTTCCTAGAGAATGTTTATAGAATATTTATTTTTCTCCTCGTGACGGGCTAATACTGACAAAAAGCCAAGAACGCTGTGTGTTCCTTAATAAAACCATCAGTCATAATTGCTCAAGAGGAGTGACAGTTATAGGTTGGCTGATATTTAGCAAGCTTGAGTGTCGAATGTTTGAACTTCATTAGGCTGTCGGAACGTACAGACAGAAGTGTCAATATGGGGAAACCTGCAGACGTCCTAGTATTTGTGTCACTGTCTTCTGCCTCACATTCAGGTGACAAGAAACATGAGTTTGCCCTCAAGCACACACACACACACACACACTCTCACAGAGATGTGCACTAAACAAACAGCAGCTGTGGTAATATCCAGTAAGGAGCAAAATGGCTGTTAACCACAGTAAATGTTTGCTCTCATGTTTTAAATCTCTGGGAAGGAGCTCATTAATGGCCGTGAGGGTGTGTGGGGAGAGACCCCGCCGATCAGATAAAGCTCTCTCTCTCTCTCCCTCTCTCTCTCATCGTACAATTCGCTCCAAACTCTCCAAACATCTGTTCGTGGACACGCGCTGCCGCCTTTGTAGCTTTTAATTAGAAACGACAAAAATGGTTAAGACGTTAACAGTATTAACATCTTAGGTGTGGGGTGTGTGTTCGTACATCAGCATTATGGGCACTTCAGTGTTTGTGTTTGCGTCGGCGTGAATTTGCTTAGTGTGTGTATATTTG
Source organism: Chanos chanos (assembly GCF_902362185.1). Taxonomy (NCBI): domain Eukaryota; kingdom Metazoa; phylum Chordata; class Actinopteri; order Gonorynchiformes; family Chanidae; genus Chanos; species Chanos chanos. The sequence goes on from NC_044509.1 coordinate 13,187,067, forward strand.
TTTCTTTTAAAGAGTGCTTTGTCACCTGACACCTCTTATTTTTCCATTTAAGCTACTGCTACAGAGTGACTGGTTCAGTTATGCACCACTTGAAAGAGTTACAGACGCTTTTTATTAATTTGCGATGCACTCAGACGACACCTTTTCTAGTTTTGTTTCACTTTCTTTAAGGGAAATTTGTCTTGTGTGTGTGTGTCTGTGTCTACTATTGCTGAAGCTGTTTAGGCCTCTCACTAAGATTAAACACCCGCCGCAGCTCCGACGCAAAGTGTTGAATTTTATTTTACAAAAAGAAAGCGGGGAAAAAAAGAATAAACAGTTGTTCTTGTTACATACACCAAGTACTCAATTACTACCAGGGTTGCAGTGTTGAGTGCCCCCTTGAAACAGATGGTTTAACTGACAATTCTTGCAAAAATCACAACTGAAATATGTGTTTACAGCCTGCTTTTTCTGCCAGAAGGATTTGATGCTTTCAAGTTTGGAATTCTTTTTGCTCTTTTAAATGCTTTTCAGTAAGCAGCACAAAGGCAGAGCAAACCAACAGACTTTTGCAAGTAATAAACACACAAGGCGACCACTCAGACAGTCTTGAGGTGAGGATGCATGATCTGCCTTGTCTAGGCAAATATCACAGACTGAGTTGGCATAACATAACCGTTCCTTTAATGTTGTTTGCTACAGATGGATCAGCATGAAAAAGCAATTTCAGCTGTGAAATCCGCGTCTTAGGGAAGCTTAATTTGTAAAGCGGACATTTTGTTGAACAACACCTTGTGTAAATGCTCACAATAAGCCGTGTTTACTCGGCAAGAATTGCGCTGCTGTCTTAGCCAAAGGGCTTGCCAAAGAACACTTGGATAAATGCGTGTGCAGTAGCTTGTAAAATTTAAGTCTCCCCGACACTCGTTAATGCAGTCCTCCGCAGCGAAAAAGATATAGTGCCACAACTTAACTGCTGTATTAGCACAGAGGCAAATTACATTTTTATTCAAATATAATTGGCTTGCCTAAGTAGGTTTATAATAATACATTTCACAGGTCCGTGTGTCACCATCTCGCAGGGCTCTGGTCGTTTTTCATTATCTGTCTTCCCCTTGTGCGTGTAGATGAGCTGGGGTAGTGAAAAAAAAGACAAATGTTTGCCGAAGCTGATTTGAAAATGCCGTCCCTGAAGAACGGGTCTGTCTGGAGAAGCTGGGCTCTGAAGCACTCTCTCCAGAGCAGTAATTGCCCTTGCGGTGCTGCGTCCCGCCGTTTTTAATGTCTCCCTCTTAGATGAGGCATTCACGTTGGTTTATAGCGGAATTGTTTATTTGTCTGGGTGGCATACGGGCAGATACTGTTTGGTAGGATCTGAAGTGCTTGCTCGGTGAAAGCTTTCCTTGATCGGTGTTTCAGTCCGAAGCGTAGCCACAGACGTTATTTCAGTGCTGGAGCAGTTCATTTATAGGAGTCTTATATGCAAGCTAGATATATTTATCTTTACCGTATTTGTTTTAAATCCATTAAACGGCCTCTTAGCCGCGACTCCGGTTCTAAAGCAGTTGCAAACAGGTCACAGTTCAAATCAGCATCTTTTCTCTCAGCATTCCCTTAAAATACTGAATGTTTATAACCAAACACATTTTAAGGATTAGATTTTGGTACCTCTCTTAAAGCCAGAATCTTACGAAGATAGTAAGTTTTCTTACGTTGGTTGTTCCGCTGAGGTTCCTCTATTACAAAATATTACAGCCTCAGTATTTTTTTTAAACCGTGCGTGTACGTGTATCATGCTCACCCTCAGCAGACATCTAAATAGAAGAAAACTACGTTTTACAATTTGAGCGTCTTTTAGCAGTTACGGCTGTTATTTTGCCGTTGAATGCATTTGCCTAATTAATTGTTAAAATAAATGAATCAGTCGCGTTAGGCGAAGCTTTGAATAATTGCTGAGGGTGCCGATTTGTAACATGCATTGTTGACTGGAGTGTGGGGTCAGGACGAAGCTCGGTGTGTGGTAATGTAATTAGGCTGAGATGGGGACGTGGAGAAAGGACTAGGATTAGGAACAAGGACATAATAACAGAATGCAGAATGAGTCATTGAACATGTGAATGCGGACAACACGCTGTATGCCAATATGGGCATTCACGCACAAAAATGGACTGTTTTTTTTTTTTTCAAAACCCGGGAAGTACGTCTTTAGTGATTGTAAAGCTGACGTGATATATGTACAATTTAAACATGATCGCTTTGCACCGTCTTGTTCTGAAAGTATAATTAGGGCCATGATTAGATGATGGATAATTAGAGGGTGTGTTTCATTTTTGACGGTTCACTGTTCACTAGCCACCGATCCCTCCATGGATGTCTAACACACACACGCACAGACACGTGTGTATGTGTGTGTGTGTGTGTGTATATATATATATATATATATATATATATATATATGGGTCATTGCACTATCTTGGATGGCTCTTGTCCTTTTCTGCTGAGCAAGCCAATAACTGCATTTCCACTCCGAGCATTTTACGAGGGTTTTTACTGAGTTAACTATCCTATGTAATAGTTTTTCACTCTGACAGGCTAGTATTATCAAGGCTTTCAGAGAACAAAAGAATGGATTGTCACAAAGGAAGAGATGCCAAAGATGTCATATTACAGCAAGAGAAGAGAAATACGAACACATGCCCTGAACAAACGAATAATCATCCACTCGCGGCAATCCGAACAGCGCTCAGCACCACACCTCTAACGTTTTCTCTTTTATCACACCACTTTCTCTCCATCTTGCATATGGGAATGTTGTTGTTTATTTCATCACTTAAAAGACAACTTCCTCTAAATGTTGTGTTCGTGTGGCTTGAATTATGCATTAGATGCATTTTGGAAGTGGAAGCCAGTCCCCTTGGTTAAAGCTTAATGAGGGGTTGGTGTTTCTAATGGGATGAGATTGCTTGGCAAGATGTTTTGTGTGCTAATTGAATTTCTGAACTGAAACAGTGAGGATGCCTGGACCTGCTTACGGATGGCAGTAATGATTGCTTTGTGTTTGGTGTGTGTGTTTGTGTGCGCGTGTGTGTGTGTGCGTGTGAGAGAGAGAGCGAGAGAAAGAGAGAAGGCGACACAGAAAGCGAGAGAGCGAGAGAGAAAGAGAAAGTGACTCGTTCCAGAATAGCAGATGGAGCTTGAGTTGATGTCCCCGGATTAAAGAGCAGCGTGCATATTGTGATCAACATGTGCTTCTTGGCTCATTATGCCCTGTTTGATAGTTGATGCAGTTTAATCCCAGCAAAGACATCCCAAATATAAGTAAATCGTTCATTCACCCCCTCTGGCAGTGTCGCAAAGAACAACGCTTTTCTATACAAAGATTTGAACGCATTAGAGTCGATTAAATTACTTTTTTTTTGGAAAGCGTGAGATCTTTGTATAAGATAAGATGGGGATCCTCGCTGCCCCTTCTGGTCGCCCAGCTCCTTCCGCGTTATCGTCACAACTCCAGATAACGCGGAGTGACATTTAAACAGCTGTAGTCAGTAGCTGTGTTTTGCTTTCTCGCTTGTTGTTTTTGGTTCAGTCCAATTCCCAGCTCCATTATTTGGGTGTTTGTGTGCTTCTGTGTACTTAAGTAATTTTGCCTGCCTTGTCACAACACACCATGCTTGCCTTCAGGCTGTCTGACTGTCAGCAGAGCCTGGTCTGCAGTTCCTCACGGCTTCTTACAGCAAAGACGCACACACACACACACACACACACACACACACACACACACACACTTGGCCAAGCCAAAAAGAACAGTGTGACTGATTCATTAGTCTACAGCCTTCTCAAAGACTTCTACATGTGACCCGGTCACCAGCTCCCCTCGGTCGCTCAAACCGCTATATTACTCTTGCCTTTCATTTCTTATCCTTCCTAACATAAAAATACAGACCTAACTCATTTCTCTTAATCTGTAAGAAACACCAAACCCCCCCCCCCCCCAAAAAAAAAACCCTACAGTGACTGAAAAGTTTGAGAAATATGTATTTAAAAATGTTAGTTGTGTCTCCCCTCCTCCGAGAAGATGTAGAGTGTGTTTTAATGTGGTCACCAAGGGTTAATTAAGTGTTTTAGTTATGGAGTTACTGTAAATTAAAAAGAGTTTCTGCCCAAACCCATTTATGATGCTTTAATATCTATTCCGTGGGGTAATATGCTTGATGGAATTTCTGCAGCCTTGTCACTACAACAGCGTTAAATATGATTGATTGAACGTCCCCCAGAGCTAATTAATTTTATTTTTGTTGAACCAAACGGACGCCGAGAAAGGAGAAGTAGCAGTTGTTTTTCTTTCTTTCTTTTTTCTTTGAGGACACTTTAAAATGTTACTATTCAGGCCTGTAATTGAGTTTACACTTTTGGCAACCCTTGCACATTGCACATATTCTCTCTCTCTCACACACACACACACACACACACACACACACACACACACTCACACCCTTCTCAGTGCAGTAGAGATGGATTTAGTTTTGCCTATTAATGATTTGATAGCTGGTGTGTGAGTACATGATGAGGGCCTGCGGGTGGTTTGAGTCACTGTTATCACGCAGAAAGCAGCCCTCATAATATAATAGTGTTTCTCACAATGCCTGTCTCTGCTACAGCTCTACCTTTTTCCTTTTTTTTTGGTAAACATTCAGAAAATTGTTAATCTGTTTCCCCCCCTTAACATACAAGCATATTATGGTCAGCAAGGCCATTCTGAAGTGCCCAGGTATACGTGTGTGTGTGTGTGTGTGTGTGTTGTAATTGAATACATTTGTATGGACCTCCCCCTCCCATTGCAGGTTTAAACCCACAGTGTTTGTCTGAGGCAGCTGAACCCGGTAGTGAGGAGAGGAGTGTTTGTTGCCGTGGAGTAGAACGGCTGGCTGGCCTCCCGTGTATTTTGTATGCTGGTAGAGTTTCACTTTGTTCTAGCACATGCACAGCAATTTTCAGTGATGGTGGGTAAAGTATAAGTAGATATTTGAGCACGCTCGAGTGTAATGGAGTGCATATTCGTTCCCACACAATGTGTATTTGATGTAAGAGTACACAGTAATTAACCTCGCGACCCTCCCTGCTCTTCTCTGTTTTCCAATGAGAGTTCACGGGTGTTCTCATCCCTTAACCATAACCACGGCGACAGGCAGACAGCCTACATGCTCCACAGCATAAAAAAAACTCTTATCAAGAAGATAAAACGTTCTTTTTCGTGTCATTGTACACAGCACATATCTTCACAGATCGAAACCTAGTGAAGTCCAGGTTAACTGATATCGTAGATGTTCAACTAAAGGCCAAATAATAAGATTTAGTGGATAAGACTGGGTCATAGTCTTTTATTTGGACATCCCATTGACCACTGAATATGAGGTCATTAGAGGTCATGTCTCTCATTGTGCCTAAAGGCTGACATTGTGTGGCTGTAAATGGGTGTTTGGGCCTCTCAGGCCACACAGAGCTGGGTCTTGTTTTAATGATGCCGATTTTTGGAGAGTGTTGATAGGTTATTGTGTAGTCCATGATATTACATACCCCTCTTTTGGCTCCTGTTATAGTGCTCGTCAGTATCTGTCATCCAGCTGCCCATAGATTTACTAATCCTATAGGACTTTCTACCAAATAGATTATAACAGAGAACTTATGTTGTGTTTGATTGGGCTATAGAACAGATGTGTAGTGTGTATGTGTGTGTGTGTGTGTGTGTGTGTTTCAGTCTTTGGTTAGTCATTTGCATGACGTGAGACAGGTATAGCAGCTCTGAGACATTGTCAGGGGAAAAAGCTGGAGCGACGCTGTGATGAGCTGATAACTGCAGGCTGACAGCACAAGCTGTTGCAGAATCGTGAGCATGAAAGTGTTTACTGATAGATGGAGGAAGACCGTTAACAGCTTCTAAAGCGTTCAAGCTGTACTGTTTTACACACACACACACACACACACACACACTTACACACACACACACACACACACACACACACACACAAAGGACCATTATCTAAACGGTTCACTGAAAGAAGCTGTGTGGATTCATTTGTTTGATTATGGTAGAGAACCTGTCTTGATTAACAAGCTCTTCTCTTTGAAGGAAAACACTCTGATGTCTGTAAAGATATATGCATATGCGACATAGCTCTCAGCAGAACCAACTGGGAACTGGGTTTACATTCCGATCTGCTCTTCTCTCTGTCTGTATATTTATGTATCCGTCTATCTGTCTGTCTATCTATGTTTTACCTAATACACACATTTTATCTAATACATACATCTATATTTTTCTTTTACTGGAGTGTGTTATTTACCCCAGGCTAATGGGCTGTGTCTTGAGAGATTAAAAAAAAAAGGATTTTTCCTCTCTCTATAGCCAATGCAATCAGTTCCAAGACAAGCCAGTGACATGTGTATGACACCTCCGCTAATAGAAAAAGTGCGTCCCCCGAGCCATTTATTCCGCTGGGCTGAAACACCTCACAGTGACAAAACAATAAAATGGATGTGATGCCATTCAAGTCATATCTAGTGAAGTGAGTAAGCCTAGAGTGTGTTTTAAATAAGGCCTGTGAATACCCAGCCCATATTATGCTAGTGTACACGAATGCAGTTCCGTGCTGTACACTGATTGGTAGAGCTACAGATACACTTACAGGGACTTGTGTTTTATCTTCTGGTGTATAGCACTCTGTCTGGGAGTATTTGAGTTCATTCTTTTCTCTTCCTCAGGTGGCTGGAAATATTGAACTCAAAATACCACCAGGACTAAATTAAGGAAAGAATGAATTAATAATAGCAGATGCCACTTGGACTTGGAGCTTAGCCCTGTGCATCCAGTGCTACAGCACAAACACACACACACACACTGCTCTACTCTGCTCTGCTCTGGTCTGGCTGCTCTAACAGTAGCGTGTGTGTGTGTGTGTGTGTGTGTGCTTGTCAACATCTCCACAGTGGCAGGTCTGTCAGCCGCTGAACCCTGTGGGGTGTGAGGCTTCAGCTCCGAACGGGGGAGGCGGAGGGGGGGAGGGGAGGGGAGAGGAGGCGAGGGGGAGCGGGTCAGGGCGGGGCGGGGCAGAGGCTCCATAAAGGAATGCTGCCACCACAGCCTCAGTCTAGGGGGGTCACCCGGAGCAGGCCGACCCTCCTCTTCTCCCCCCAGAGGGATTTCATGTGAAATGGAGCATTGATTGCATCAGCGCGCGGCCGGCGTAATGCATAATATTATTGCTTTCGCTAATCCTGCCCCTACTGAACAGGAGACGGGGCCAGTGGCTCACAAAAGGCAAAAGGGAGGGAAGGGAGTGAGGGGGTGGGGGGCGATGCAGAGGAGAAAAAGAGGAGGTGGAGGAGGAGGAGGAGGAGAAAAACGGCAAGCTGTGCTGTCTTGTCTGTTCAGCCACAGATCTGATTAGAGAGCTGTCTCTGCTGCTAATGAATAATTGAACATCTCCATTTCCAGGTGTAATTTTAACCTTGATGAAACGGGCACCCTCTGAAGGACCTGACACTTCTGCTTTTCCTTTTTTTTTTGGTCTCTCTGTATTGTTTCCATTTGAGGAAAATCTAGTCCTGTTCCCTTTTTTAGCCCACAAATGGTCCAAGAAAATACTTTTTTTTTTTTTTGGCATTACAGGTGCTCTCCATTGATATATTGTTTTCTTTTTGCTTTTTAAAGATTAAATCAAAGAATGACAGACGTTTTCTCATTATTTTGAAACAGCTTGGCGGTTTAAGTTGTCTTTTGGAACAGCTAAAATCAAAAAATGCGCCCGCTGCTCACCAAAAATGTTCTGATGGGATGATAAGATGTCGTTTTTAGGGAAGATTATTGTCTCAGGGATCACAGGATGTGTGGTGAGATCAGTTAGAAGAACAGTGTAACAGTTGTAGAGTAGGATTCTCTCAGGTGTTTTCATTTGGTGTCATTTCTCTCATGTTTTGGCAGTCTTATGGGAGCCGTGATGGAAGGTATGAATGCAGGTGATTTTAGATGATGAGGGAGTTTGTTGTGAGAATGATTGTAGTCTTGTCTTGCCTGCATTCAATTAGGAATGCTTAACATTGGTATGCTTATTGGGATTTATGAAATTTGATTATTTCACTTTGGGGGTTTTTGTGGATATTAATTTTATTGATTAAGCCATGCGTATGATAGCATTCCCAATTGTTTGTCCAATGACCAGCGGTCCCACATGCCACCAGCGACCACTGAAAAACACTGAAAAAAAAAAAACGGGTCTGAAATACGACTCTTACATATATACAAGTACTGTCTGCAGAGCTGCTGAAATATATGTTGCATTATAGTTCGACTTTTGCTCTCAGGCAACGTGTGAGATTTTAGAAATACAAAGCACATATTTTTTCGTTTGAACCCGGAGTCTTTTCTAGAGACTTCTATGACGGGCTGAGTCACGTCAGGAAGACTGCTGTGAGAGGGAAATTGGGCTTCGGGGCTTGGAGCCTGACACGGTGGGCTGGAGTTGTTAGAGCTTTGATTGACAAGCTGTAAGCGCGCTGCTCACAGGTCAAATGAAGGCTATTTAGATGTTTGCGTTAAATTTCTATTCCGAGCAGGAGATGTCAGAGGCGTTTGAAGCGATCTCCCATGCACTTGTCTCGCGTCAGAACGTCTTATCTTTTTGTGCTCGCTGTCATTGGTTAAATGGTCGCTTAATGTCTTCTTTCACAGTCTGTTCTTTATTTGGAGTGTGTGTGTGTGTGTGTGTGTGTGTGTGTGTGTGTGTGAGGAGATGTGCCAGCATTGCTGATGATAGGGGGCAGGCAGGTGGGCGAACCCCTTCCAGAGTGTCACGTTTTGGCTCTCTGCCAGCCAGCTTGATAGTCAGTCATCTCTCCCTGGCTAAAGCCCAGCCAGCAGTCACAGGCCACATCTCTGTGTGTGCTACCAGCAGCTATCGGAGCAGAGGCTGTCGCTTCAGCAGTCCATTCGCTCTTAGCTGCTAATGATATGTCCTGCCAAAAAAAACAAAAACAAAAAAACCCCAAAACCATTTGCACTTATTAATGTGGTGGGGTGTAAATATTTGCCGCATGAGAATCAAACACATGTAAATTTGTCTTCATCACACTTGATGACAATTTTACAGTTAACTCAGCTCACACTTGCCTGACTGTGTGTGTTTGCATGCGTGACTGTGTGAGAGAAAGAGTTTGTGTATTTATTTATTTATTTGTTTGTTTGTTTTTGCTTTAAAAAAACCAGAGTAAAGCTTTGGCGAGACAATGTAAAAATGATGAAGCAAAGACAAATGATGTGGATTAGAGAAGGTTATGTCACAGTCAGAGAGTAAATTAGAACTTAGGGCTTTTTAATGTTCAGAAATAAACTGTTAATCCCAGGGTCTTGACTTCAATTAGGTTAAAGACTCCATGTGGGTCTCTCAAAGGCTTTTAGCTTTGAGCTAAGCCCAGGTAATTGATTTCTGAGTGAATAAGAAAATGCTTTGCTCAGGTGTACAGCACCAGCAGGGCAAAAATGGCATTCGCTATGTTACCTCCGCTAAGTCAGATTTCAGTCGAATCTCTTATTGTCCGGCCGTCAGGAACGTTGTTAAACATTTTAAAATGATGCTTTTGAGAGAGACACCTTCCAGAATGTTCACCGTGCTGTGTCCTCTGGTCTCTGTGTAGCACTAGTGAGTGTATTCAGATGGCACACTGTTGGAGACAGCTTTAGTTGTTTTTGAATGGATTCTGGAGGTAGTTGTGGATCAGCTTAGTGAATTGTTACTGGATCACCGCTTAAGCAGATTGGGAAAGGCTGAGGGAGCCGGGGGTGGTGGTGGTGGTGGTGGGGGGGGGGGGGGGGGGGGGGGGGGGGGGGGGGGTGTTGTTACCAGCTGATGACAGCCCTAACAGGGAAAAAGAGATGCGTAATATGCCATACAACTCGAATTTATGAGTGAATGAATGAATACAACAATAAATAGAAAGTATATTTAACCCCTCCCCCCATGCTAATGCACATGTTCACATGTAGACACTGACACACACACACACACACACGTGCGCACACACACACACCTGTTCTTTGATTAGAAATGTTAAAGAGAGTGGTTGAGGTGAAATGGACGCTGCGGTTGACTTTAATAGCAGCTGGGACATTTCCCGTCCAGTTACTAGCTCAAACACTCATTAACAAGCCCAGTCAGGGTGTGCTGTTTACAAATGCTAAGCTTTTATGATGAAACGCACCATATATATATTTTTCTCTTTTGATTTTCTTCCTCAACATGTCTCTATGAAATCCAAGGCATAATAGGGATTTTTTTTCAGCTTGATGTTTTATTAATGATTGTGAGTGTATTCTTAAAAGGGACCCTTGTTTGAATGGCATTTTGAAGAGCTTTAAACAGCTTTGATTTAGTTGGTGTGTAAAAGCTTAGAAAGCCTTTGAATGATTAGAATTTGTAAAGAAAACCTGACAGGAAATAGTGTTTAATGGTTTTGCTCTGTAACCTAACATTTACATGGTCTTTTATGATGATGATGGTGATGATGATGATTATTGTTATTATTATTATTATTATTATTATTATTATTATTATTATTATTATTACATTTACATGAGGTATTGATAATTGTTTACCTTAAAGGAAATAGCTTGTCTCGAAAGAGCATTTTATTCAGAAGAGAAAAAAAGCATTACAAACATTTTTCCACACCTGCTGTTTACTGTCATCTAGTTGTACAAAGTAATCAGTGTTTTTTCAGGACCATTTAATGATTTTTCAAAACACAGGGACAGAGGGATCTTGGGTAATATTTCATTTCACTAGTCTGTCTGTCTGTGTGTATGTGTGTGTGTGTGTGTGTGTGTGTGTGTGGTTGCACTTCACCGAGACGGAGAGCAGATGTCTTGAAAGTTGACATTGTGAATGTCAAATTTACTAAAGCACGAGCCTGAAAAGAAGTGTTGAATCTGTTTCTTGTCGTCCGCCGTTCTTTCATCTCGGGCTGTTGCAGGCTGCTTTGCAAGGGAAATGCATCAGGGCTTGGCAGCTAGATCTGTAAAGTATAATCAGAGAGGCTGGTGTTGGATCTAGTTAGTTTGCCTCCAGTGTGCCAGAAAAGACACACTGCGCTGTCAGCGTCAGGAATATTTTCTGGGCCGTGCTGCACACGCCACATCTTACCCCCCCCCCCCCCCCCCCCCCACCCCCCACGTTTGCTGGAAGCATTCTACGGCTCCTGTGTACTTTATGGATTGTATTTTTCTTCCCGTTCTTCAGATAATACTCGCCGCCGTTCGGGCTGACGTCGGGCGGAGAACGAATCCACTGTAATTATGTTAAATGATACACGGATACGCGTGTCTTGACACGCGTGGTGATTTTTACGTGAAACCCAATTTGACCCCCGTCAACACGTATGGACAGGGCTGTTTCGAGCTCCAAGCTTAAAAATGGATTTATTGACTGTGGTGAAGTGCTCTTTTCTCAAATTTTAAAAAGTTTGGGTTCGTTCATTTGAGGGACTTGTCTCACGGTTCACAGGAAATTTGGCTACGTGTTGGATCTCAGAGAAAATGTTTCTTTACAATTTGCAGGGTTTTTTTTTTTTTTTTGTCTCCAGCTGTAAACGTTAGGGCAGCTACATTGAGTTTATTGCTGCATGGAGTATGTCTGTATTAGGTTAGGATAGGAGAATAGGCTACACTGTACTGAGAATGCCAGGAATTCCTCCATGTCTGTGTTAGATTAGTGCACAGAGAAGCCCTGTGTGTGTGAGAGTGTGTACACACACACGCGCATGTGTGTGTATGTGTTCAAACATTATTTCTTTCTCTCTCTCTCTCTCTGTCCCTGACTCTGTGGATGTGTGTGTGTATGTTTCTGCACATACGCGTGTGTGTTTGAAATGACTCTGTTGTTGTTTATTAGTGACTTCCTTATGGGTGTAGAATTTGTTTGACTTTGCAGGCTACATCTGTAAGGTGTGTTCTTGACTTCAGCTGTCAGCTTTGCTCAAAATGACCTTTTTTCTCATTATTAGGGATCATTTTGACCTGTGCACTCTCCTAAAACCTCTCATCTCCTAACGTCCTTGCTCAAATAAATGTCCGCTTTTGTGGGTTTAAACCTCTTTTTCATATTCAAATTTGACCTGGCATTTGCCTTGTAGTTCTTGTAGGGAAGTCAAATGTGAGGTTTTTGCATAAGGGTTTACAGCTTCCCCAATGTCGTCTAACGATCCCCGGGTTTTCTGTTTGGGGAGTTCTCTCTTTCTTTTCTTTCCTTTAAACTTTTCCCTCATCAGAGTTTCTTTGTTTTGTGTTAAAAAAAAGAAAAAGAAAAAGCCATCTTTGTGTGTTGCTGTGGCTTCGTGACCAGTGGAACCAGTGTTGCATCAGACTGACATAGACAGAGCACTAAAGCACATGTGACTTGCGTCGGTTTACAAGATAGTGTTTGACTTAAGGCTAAAAAATTCCCTTTGTGTCCCGCTTAGCTTTCATAGCACACTGTATATAGCAGTCAACATACATGGAGGAGACTAACAAGTTTTCTTTTACTGTTGGCTGAATTGATTCATATACGTTTTGACTGTAATCTAAATAAATAACGGGCCAGTCTTTTTTCTTTTCTTTTCTTATTTATTTTTTTTTTTCTAGTATCAATAATTGATACTGATGGCTGATGTGGGAACAGCTTTTAAATCACCTCGTGTCAGTGGGGAGCACAGAGCAGTGGGGAGGTGCTAGGCTGAAAACTGAGTTATGCGTGAATAAGCACCTGTCGCCTTTGATGAGGTGTCGTTTTCATGTACTCTTAGCCTGGGCTGTTGTGACAGGCGTGATGAATAGAGTCGTGCTGAATATTTGAAATACAGCCAGTTCTAGCCACAATCATGCTTGCTTGTGTTTTCAATCAATGACTAGGTCTAATTAGAAACATGGATTGGTTTCAGTGATTTGCCAAGACGGGCTAGATTTCTAAGCCTCTGGATAATGCCACGTAACAGTAAGAAAAAAAGAAAATTTACCACATGGCAAGAGCTGGCGCTTGCATTTTAGGGCTTTCAATCTCTTTCTTTCTTTATTCATCCACCCCCCCCCCCCCCCCCCCCCCCCCCCGCCCAAGCAGTTTCTTACAACCCCCAATTTCCCTTTTTTGTTTGAATATTCGTCTGTTTTTATTTAAGCACACCTGTGATGTCATTGCAATGAAGTCACGATTTTAGACGCCAGGGCTAATTTGATCAGCTGGAATCCCTTGTTCGACGGCGTTGTTTCCGGCCAGTCCTCTCATTTTCCTTGTAAATCAAGGAAAAGGCAAATTAATTTGCGCGCTCGGTTGCGTTTCGCATCGATTCATTTCCAGTTTGGCCCCGTCGTTAGGGGGGGAGATCATTTGAGTCAGGGACGTGCTGAGAGATGCTCTCTGAGCCAGCCCGCGCTAAACGTTTCTCATCGGTCCTTCTGATGGAGCGGAGGAGAAGAGTAATTGTTTTAACGGGCACAATCAGAGAAAGAGGACCCTCACACATCCGCGCGCTCTCTCCTCTCAGTATTTATGAGGCCTTAACAACAGCTCTTGCCAACCAGAGAAAGAGATGGAAAGCCTGGGAGAGATTTAGTGTGGGGGTGATTTTAGAGGGAAATAGAGGGTGAAAGAAAAAGGGGAAAAAAAAAGGAGAGAGAAAAGGCAAGGGTGTTCATCGACTCGTGGATGGTTTATGTAGTCACGTTGACTGGGAGGGCGAGGCCAAACTTCTTCACTAACAGCGCGAGAAAGAGGGGACTCGTTTTTTTCTGTTCTCACAGACTCGCTTATTACTCTATTGAATCCCTGTAAAATGGCAGCTTAGCATTAAAAGTACTCTTACTAACTGTCACGTGACGTTTCCTTCAGTGCGAAAATAAGACCATCTCTTCCCAGCAATCCCCATTTCTGGGGTCTTTTTTTTCTCTGTTTTTTTTTTTTCCCATTGCCTTACAGATGGGATGCTGTTGAAAAGAACACATCCACCAAAGTTCCTTGGCATCTGATACCTTCATTAGACAGACAACAACATTTATCAGAGGAAGCAGCGAAGCATTAAGACAGCTTCCAACTTTTCACTAGTGTTACATCCTCAGCCTAACGAGACACTTGACAGATTTGAAGTGATAAATTTAGTCGAGCTATGAAGAGTGTATGACTTTGATAGCATTCAGCCTCCTTTACTTGAAGTCAGTCTGCAGTCAACACAACTCAGCAACAGTCGTTTGAAATCCTACTCTCCTCTCGCTGCATTTAGTCTAAGTGTGATAATGTCATTGTTGTGATTTCAAGCACTTAATCCAAATCAGGTTTGTTTGCAGCTAAAATTAGATTAGCTGTACATCGTGATGCCCACAGGCCAAAATCCACTACCTCACCACCGCTGATGTTCAATCTTCGTATAACCTGACTGTGATGTCGTCGCACCAGGCTTCTGTAAGAAGGTCGGGTTATGACCAAAACATTGGAAGCTAGGCTTTTAATATCTTTTCATCATTGTCTTTTCATTTTATCATAGTCAGTTTTGATTAGTGACCTAGAACATAGCCTATTTTCACATGTCCTCACACTCTGTGCGGTGAAGGGATATTTACAACGGATATGGGTCATACAGGCCGAGAATTGACATATACGTATTTAAAGTGTTGAGCTGTTGTCACACGAAACAGTGTCTGTAAGTGTTTTAGAATTTGAACGGAAACGTGGCAGCTTTATTAATGCGTGTTGGTTAAAGGCAGTGAGAGTCTGTGCTGCGTGGTTCTGTAATGGGACTGGGTTAATCGAATCACCTTTTAATCCCCGGCAGGTGATAATCTGCTCTTAATTGAATGGATTGGCATAAAGCCTTGAGAAAATGCATCCCCTGAGATCCGGAATATTCCAGGGCCCCAACCTAATAGTGATTGGAGTTTGTAAATTAATTGAACTACTGCCTTGGGTGACATGTTAAAAGGAGAAGGAAAAAGTGAGCCCGCGGATGCCTTTTCATTTAAATTGGTGTTTGGTTGTGTGCTAATGTTTGACGGTAGCAGTTTAGAAGCTGGTGACTGCTCTGGAAGTCAGTTTGGACACGGAATATACAGCAAGACAGGATGAGAGATAATGCTTTCTTTTTTTTTCTGAACATATAACCTGCATCTCTGTCAACCACTCAGCTCTGCTAACTCTTCACTCTGTTCTGTGCTTTCAGCTGATAACTCAGAGGCCTTTTTTTTTTTTTTTTTTACCCAAAAGGCAAAAAGGGCTGTTTACTCCCACCATGGGCCTTTTTTGTAGTTTATCCAACTGCCTGTTATCCCTGTGGGTGCTTGAGGAGAGAAGCTGAGAGCTGTGGTTCTTTCAGCAACCCCATCAATTTACTGTTACAGACAGTGATGGGAGCACCTGGAATTTTGCCTCCATAAAACCAAACAAAAGAGAGAGAGAGAGAGAGAGAGAGAGAGAGAAAAAACCCCTCCAAACCTCCAAAATGTATCTTGGGTGTTTGCCTAAGGTGATTTGACTTGCCTTGTATGTTGTAGGTCAACCCCTTGCTACTCTAATCAATTGATTATGAGTTAAGAAACTGAACAGCTTTGGAGGAGGCTTGTTTAAAAAAAACAAACCAAAAAGGTGTTTCTTACTTGACGTCCACTAGCATTTCTTTGAATGATGGCTCATTTGATATATTTCAAAGCCTACCAACTTCAGGAATGAACACACAACCCAGATCATACATATTGCATATAGCTAAGCGAATCCAGTAATCTCACAGGCAAACAGTTAGTCTGCCTGAGGCTCCTGACAAAAAGAGTGATAGAGTATGTGTGTGTGTGTGTGTGTGTTAGCGAGAGAGAGAGAGCGAGAGCGAGAGAGCGCAATGCATCCCAGTACTCACTGTGTGAATTCTTAGTGAGTTTTTTTTCTGGCAGAATTCAATAATTAGCCAGTTTTCTTAATATCACATTCCAGTCACAAGCTATAACACTGAAGCCATAAGAATGTGAGGATGCTGAAACTCATGTTAAGGGTTTTAAGATTCTTAGATTCTAAGGATTTAAGATTGTGTGTGGAGCCAGAGCTGTATCACCAGACATTCGAGAATATCAGGCCTTTTTAAAACAAGCAAAACCATTTGAGACATAAGCTGTGTCAACTGATGCACAATGAAGTATAAAAATGTCACCCCCCCCCCCCCCCCCCCCCCCCATAAAAAACAACCCAAAAACAAAAGAAGAACAAAAACCACCCTGACCCTGGAAGAAGATCAAAACCAAGAAAAGCTCTTGAAAAATTCTCTCCTACACTGTTCCTCAATAAATTATTGTCATGATTTTGTGGATCAAAAACAAAACAAAACAAAACAAAGCAAAAAAACATCTCTTGTATTATGCCTGCATTGCTACTCTCATTGGCTCTCACAGGGTAAGTGCACTGCTACATTGCTGTGTGTATTAGACTGGATACATGAGTGTGTGTGTGTATTAGACTAGATACATGGGTGTGTGTGTGTATTAGACTGGATACATGAGTGTGTGTGTGTGATGCAGCACACTGGCAGCCCACAGGGGAATCTGACGCTTTCTGCCATGTGTGCTGAAACGCTCCAGGAGAGGCAAGGGCCATTAGCATTATTGCTCCGAGTGTGTGTGTGTGTGTGTGCACGCGTGTGTGGGAAGGCATCTCTGCTTAAAATTCCACAGAGTGCACCCCCTCCCCCTCCCCCCACTGGTCCCCACCCCTTTCCTCCTGCAGAGACCCCTGTTTTCTCTCTTTTGCAGTGCATGCTGTCTCTGCCACCATCCTTAATGGCTTTATTATTTTTTTGCTTTTATTGTTTTCATAGATTGGAAGTTCTTTTGGGGGAGAGAGAGGGAGAGAGAGAGAGAGCGAGAGAGCCGAGTCTCTTCAGGGTAGTCATTTGTCATAAGATAAATGACACTCTGCCAAAAGTAAAAGAGTGGCCCTTTTGCTTTCTCCAACTCCTGAGACAATATACCCTAAAAAAAAAAAAAGTGGGGGGGGGGGGGGGGGGTATAGGAGGCAGAATCCCTGCGATGAGTCAGGCGTATTTGCATGCGGTTGCAGCCTGCCTGGGGATTTGTTGGAACATGCCGGTACTTAGGCTCTGTCTTGTAAAAAGCACCCAAGTGTTTAAATACTGCTGAGGAGAATGAGACCGGGACTGCTACCTCAGTGTGTCCTCCACACAGCGGATCTATGTCAGGGGTCAGGTGAGGGGCTAAATACAAAATTGATCTAAATGGGTTGTTTTGGGGTTTTTTTTTCTTTTTTTCGCCTCCTCACTCCTAGGCTACTATTAAAATTACCATTCTGGTGGAAATGACTTTTCTTTTTTTTAGTATTACCCCCCCCCCCCCTTCTGTGCATGTGCTTTTTACTGTTGTTTTACGTTTAGCGACCGTGAATTGTGAATTCTATTTGAAAAACAGGCTATTTTGTGTTTGACAGCTTAATAGAGAGATTAGCCAGTCTGTTTTGTTTATACACACCACGGCAGATCCTCAGTGTTTTGTGGCCTTTGTGTCTTCCGCGTTTTTCCACCGCTAGCGTAGCATGAGGTCCAGCTCCCTATTCCAGTCAAAGGCCACAATGTTTGGACGTGGCTTCACGCAAAGTGTCGGTTATGCTTTCTCCTCTTTGAAATATCTGTGTTATTAGCTTACGTGTGAAGGCCAGAATTGGCTTAGGTCTTTGTGATAGGATGTAGAGTCGTCTGGTAATTGGAAGTTCATGGCTTAGCAGAAGCGGGACTGTTATGATGGCGGGGCCTGGGGGATAGAACAGGGCTCCGTACACTGTTTTATCAAGTTTTCACAGCCTCTTGCGGAAAAAAAAGCCTTTTCTCTCGGTAAAAGCCAGACCAGGTGGGTAGGACAGAAAAAACCTGAAATAGTGAATGCGCTTTTGTTGGCATTTGCTCAGAGCTTTGATAAGTAGTATTTCTCTCTCTCTCTCTCTCTCTCTCTCTCTCGCTCTCTCCCTCCCCACCAACCCTCCTCCCCTCCAACCTCACTGGAGGTTTGACGTGCTGTGTTCACTGTACAGTTTTTTTTTCCTTTTTCTTTTTTTTTTTTTTCAAAGTGCACAGTGGATGGAATAGTTAGCGTCTCAGCTGGGGGAGAGGTAACCCTTAGAGCGGGTTTGCCAAAATTACCCTTAGCTTTGAGAAAGAGAGAGAGAGAGAGAGAGAGAGGAAAGGTCCCAGTAGGGGTGTAATTTCTTCTCTCCACCCATTCATGAACATTACAGTTATCAGATTGGTCAAGTTCACTTTAGGAACAAAACCGACAGCCTGCATGATTGTTGGCTTCCAAGGTTTTCTTTCTTTTGTTACTTGAGATTATATGTTTGTTTTTGTTTTTTTATCATTATTTACGCAAACAAGTAAACTGTGAATATGGAGTGAGATGCAATAAACAGAAAATGTGCTGCTTAGTATAGAAACCCCCAGTGGAGATGGTGAAAAACCGTTCCTCTTTCAATAGCTAATACAGTAAATCGTAGCATTTACAGTGGAATATAATTATGTTGCAGTTGGAACAAGGTTTTGTTTAAAAGAAATGGGACAGGCATTTTTGTAAGTGGTTAATATCGAAATACATCTGCAGGTGGTGCATTTATGAAACAAAGGAACACAACCGTCATAATACCTGGCAGGCAGGCAGGCAATTTTTCATAACATTTCAAGTTGAGTTTGACCTTCACCAGTGAGATGCGCTTGACCAGTGTACTTGTCCACATTACACAGTTCATAGTATATTACAAAATAAGCACAATCTTTCATGGGAAAGTCTGATTCTTTCTCATGTGCTGTTATGCTATTCTTTTGGATAAAGATAATAAGATATGTTAATAATGACACTTAGGGATTTTGTAAAGAGCAGTCTAGATACTTTAAGTGCTTGTGTGATCCTGGACTTGGTGTAAAATCGCAGACAAGAACTTTTCCTAATGTCAAATGATTACCCCCCCCCCCCTCCCAGTTTGAATTAATGTCCAACTACACAGAGCTGTGATTTGATTTCAGAAATGATTTTTTTTCTCCATTTTTATCTGACAGAAAGATGCTGATATGATCAGTTTATAAAATAAAATATGTATTACTGCGGGACAGGCAGAGGTCATTTAAAACCAAAGAAGGACCTAACATTGAGCCTTGAGGGCCAGAACATGTAATGTGTTTGAAGTCAGCGAGAGATTTTTATTTTAAACCCCCCTAGTCCTGTACTTATAAAGATGGAGTTTTTGAGATTGTCATGACACATTACCAAAAATCCAATTTTTCTTTGGAGTCTGTAAAGTTTCCCTAGCCCCAGGCCTGTTTTATCTTTCTTGAATCCACATTGTTCGTTCTGCATCATTCATAAGGGATCTCTGTTTTACACACAGCTTTTAAAAATTTTCTTTCGAAAAAAATCCATTTTTTTCTTGCAGCTCATTGCCCATCTTTGTTTGTCTGCTGTTATAACAATGTCCCATCAGCGTTTATGTAACCGTCTATTTGTTGGTCACACCAAACTTATTGAATTATATTACTGTTCACAACATTGACAGTCAATAATATTGATTATGGGAAAAAGCTATGATAAAATCAAAAGGATTTGGTGAAACAGTCAGAAAACAAACAAAACACATCTCTTTCAGAAACAGTAAAGGTAGCGTAGAGCATAGACTTAAACCTGATCCTGAGGGCTAAGATACTACTGTGACTGCGTGGTCGGCATTCAAACCCATCCGTCAGAGGCGTCATTGTGTTTCCCCTTTTGGCGGATGTTAAGGGGAGAAGTTATGGACGTTGAAAGCATAATGTATGGAGGAGTTACCAAAATGACTGAATCATAATTCGAACTGAATAATAGCTTATTTTGTACACTGAGTACACTGAGAGCTCTAGTCAAATACTTAAAAAAAAATAAATCTACCATTACATTCACCATTTTATATAATACAACACAATAAAATCATAATAAAAGAAGCAGCATAGAGTCACGATATAAAGATATCTTTATTCTGTGCATTGATATGCCTAAACCTTAGTTCACCACAGTAGTGCCGTTACCTATTCATATTTAGTATTGATGTGTCATCAGACAGCGCCAGTTTTGATTTTATTGCATGTGTATATATAATCTGCGAAGTAGCTTATTGTTAGGGACTCTTGACTGTCTGTTGTTTTACGAGGTTCCTGGCACGGGAAGATAGACCTAGCCAGCCGCCACCCACCCGACTGTCCTTCTTCAGCATTCACTTCACACACTTTCAAGGACGGCGCTGTCTCGTCTCGACGCCAGACGCTCACGGTTTCTTCTCTCCACACGGCCCCTCCCTCCTCTCCCCGTCCCTCAGGGCATCTTCACCGTCTGAGCCGCTCAGCATGACAATAAGCCGCAGGGAAAAAATATGGCAATAATTGGCACTGTGATCATTAAGTGCCCATAATCCTTTAACAGCTATTGCTTTTATGATGAACGGCAACGCTGACACTTTCCGTTTTGCGCGACTGTCGGCTACGTTTGTGTTCTTGGCTCAACAGCGTTAGCATTATCCTAGTCTGAGAGATACTTTTCACCTTCAACAAACAAACAAACAAATAAACAACAACAACAGTCATAGGACGAAGAGAACACGAGGTGAAATTGGGAAGATTAATTTCACGCAGGTAGGAGCTTATGAGGTAATTGTAGGCTGGTGTACAGTGTCTGAAAGCATGGGCAGATGAAGTCATTGGAAAATAGCTGCCATACGCGGTGCTGAGAAATGCTTTGTAAGCATCCAAAAGGTCAAGGTAAATGTGTCTCTCAAAACTACTTTTTTTTTTTTTTCCCTTCGTGGCATTCCATTCCCAGTGTGTATTAATTGGCCAGAGGTGAAGACCCAGAATGCATAAACAATGTCCACGCAGCCCGAAGCACTGTCCTGTATTCATGCTGCTCTCCTGAATAGAATATGGTTAAAGAAAAAAAAAAAGTCATACATTTTTCAAATGACACACAACTTTTATTCATCTTGCACAATAAATTGCCATCTCTAAGTGTATGAGGTCGCACGTCTACGAGCAGGAAACTGCAAAGAGGTACATAAGAGGTGGAATGAATGGGCAAGACATGTCACCAAGGTTAGCATATACATGAGGAACAATTCACCTGTTCATCTCAAGATACTGACATAAGCTGAAGTATTGATATTTCTAGTTTTGTCGATCTCTGGTCTTTATAAAAAAAAAACAAAAAAAAACGTGTAAATTGTTCCTGAAGCATGGCACTGTGACCTGTCTCTTTCC
Source organism: Chanos chanos (assembly GCF_902362185.1). Lineage (NCBI taxonomy): Eukaryota > Metazoa > Chordata > Actinopteri > Gonorynchiformes > Chanidae > Chanos > Chanos chanos. The sequence continues at coordinate 13,208,373 of NC_044509.1, forward strand.
ATGCGTGTTTACTTTCATCTTAAAGTCTTTAATATGCTTTTACAGTAGCGGAGGCCCACAGACCTGTAACACCTACAGTTGAAAGGTATTCTCAGTAAAACACAGTAACGGCTCTTCTTTCCCCTCCATCCTTGTCCTGGATAATTTCATTCCTAAACAATGATATTACGGCAGCTGAAATATTGTTTTGGGTTCTTGCCCTGGTCTCCTCACAAATGAAGATGGGATCCATTCCAATGCTTTGAAATTTCACAGCGAAATTGAACCAAATAAACCATTAAAATCCAGCCATTTGCTGCCAAGGCTAGGCTGATAAAACTATTATGATGGTCAATTTTGCAAAATGAGCTGATTTGCTCGAAGGCTAAGTTAAGAGATAATATACTGTATTACCTGAAGGCTACAGACTGAATACGCTGCAGCAGTAGTAGAGAAGTGAAGAGTCTGGCACCATTCACAAGTCATTTGGCTCATGTGGAGTGTCTCTACACCTGATGTCTGATATCCAGACACTCAGCAGAACTTTTTTTTTTTTTTTTTTTAATGTTTTTAAGCATTTTATATTATAATTGACTGTCATCAAGGCACCTCTCTCTCTCTCTCTCTCTCTCTCTCTCTTCTCTCTCTCTCCTCTCTCTCTCTTTTTTTTTTCCAGAAAATTACTTCACAATAAATTAATTGGGAAATTAATTCACACCCAATTTTGGCATGACCTTAAGGGAAACCTGCCACATAGAGAACCTTTCATTTTTTGCTAACCATGTCTCAATCTCTATTATACACTGCCTTCAGGAACTGTCCCAGCAAAAAAAAAAAGGAACCATAGATGGAGTGCATTGCTTGTTGTAGATTTTTCATAGCTTAGCCCCCTTTGCCCTGACTCTGACAGGTTAGCATTTTATGGTCCGACTCATTCGTCTCTGGTCTGGCAGGATACGGGCACATAGTGGGCGTAAATAATGTACTTAGCATGGCGTCGCTTAGCCACTGCGGGCTTTAAAGGAACATACGTGTACCGAACACGTGATATATATCACACCTGTTTTTACACTTGGATATTTTATGTTGCCGTCGGGCATTTTGTCATTATGTCATAAATATCGGTGGACTGTCGAGTGGGCAGTTTGGAAATTGTGTGGTGTGGACAGATCTGTTGCTGTACACAGTCCACTCGGGGGGTAATACACAGAATCACATTGATTTGACTGGCAGGCTGTTCCACCACTGTGAATATATTTAATATGAGATGACATTGATTTTGTTTGGTAGGGTTAACCTATCAGGACTGCAGTGTATTTTTCTTCTGCTTTATTTATTTGTTTATCTGTTTGTTTGTTTGTTTATTTATTTAATTGGGTCCCTAAGGATATTGTTTTTTGCTGTTTCATTCTTTGAGCACAAAGGGCGTGAACAGAGCGGAAGGATTAAAAGAAAGAGAGAAAAAAAGGTGTCAAGTACACATAGCAGCGTCCATTCTCCCTTTTGTTAAAAAAGAAAAAAAGAAATATGACTGGTCAGTGGAGTGAAGAGAAATCAATCAGTGGCTTTGTAAAGCTGTGTGTGTGTGTCTGAGAGAGTGTGATTTGTGCTTGGATAACCCTCTCCGCTCTGATGGGACCGTGTAGACAATGATCCAGTGCGGATGACAATGGGATCTGCAAGGCTGAGTAATCGCAGAGGGTCGATGCCGACGGCGAGCCCCCCCCCCCCCCCCCCCCCCCCCCCCCCCCAGGGCTCTAGCCACTCCCCTCTCTCTCTGTACCACTTTGCTCCAATCATGTGAGCTCTCGAAGGATTTAACTCCACTCATCCTCCCGGTCTCTGTTCCCCATCCCTCAAATTGGTCTGCATATGACAGAAACCCTCTGAATGTGATTCTATAAGAACTGACTGCGGCGTGTTTAAGCGCTTCCTTTTATCCTGATTCAGAGAGCTCTTTGTGGCTATTGCAATTCAATCAAATACCATTAGATTTAGATGAATGGCTATTGTTAAAGGGTAAAAAAAAAACCCAAAAAACGTCTAAACAAGTTTACTTTTTATGGATGTGGCAACGTGCCAGATCTAGCGTTTCCACGGAAGCAGTTCAGTGGCAACGAAGTGGAGTCAGGCCATCAATAAGAGACTTTATGTTATTATTAATATGAAAGTAACAGTGTATTATGTCCCTTTGAATCGTATGGTCCTGCCTGTTTAAATGTTGGCTTAGCTTATGGTGAAATATCTCAAACAGAACACTCCTTTCCCCAGAGTGATAAGCATATGCTTCGACTGAAGAGTTTAGTCACCTGTACGGCAGAAGAGGGCTAGTACATTTTGTTCAGTCGAGAAGTAACCACAATAAACCACAATACAGGTCTGCTTTTTATTGGTTTGATTGATGGTATCGTAAGTATGATTCCTAGTTGCTTACACTGAAGGATATGCAAATTGTAGTGTTGTACAGTTTGCCAGACTTGTGGTGATTATGTGTGTTTACCTTGCCTGACATTACCTTCGGTGCCTATTACGGCAAAGAGATCAGGCTGTTTGGGTTTATGGACTTTGGCTCATTTAGCTCATGAGGTGGAGAGGGGATCGTTAGCGATTTATATAATTAAGTGAGAGTACAGGGCACATCCAGGCTGAGGTCCTAATAACCCAGATCACCTGCTGCAGTCTTTCGCCTCATGTACAGATTAGCATGACCCCTGGGCCCATCCTGGATCCCTAATACTGTTTTAATAGGTCCACTCCATTAACTCTCATATAGACATGAATCACTGAGATCTGCTACTAATTTGATCATGACCCCATATGAACAGGTAAGAGCGAGTTATTCATCCATTTCACTGTCTTTGTGTGTGTGTGTGTGTGTGTGTGTGTGTGTGAGTGTGTGTGTGTGTGTGTGTGTGTGTGTATAAGACACAGTAAGAATTATGTCTGGGTCTGACCTGTTCTGGAAAATTCAGAGTGCCCCAGTCTGTACACCCATCTTTTCATTTCTCAGAAGAAACCAGAGAGAGAGAGAGAGAGAGAGAGAGAGATGGCTGATTTTATTTATTCCAGAGAGGCCTGGAAGATTAATGAGCAGTAGACATGCTTGTCAAAACAGAGAGGGATGCACACATGCCACATTCCCCCGTTAATGTGCACTACAGGACTCTCCGCACACCCCGCAATGAGGGGCGTCCTCTCTCTGTTGCACATCTGAAATGGAGAGGAGAGGAGAGAGAGAGAGAGAGTCAGAAAAGAGAAAAAGAGAGAGAGAGAGAGAGCGCCCAGGGCCATCCATCTTCTCTGCCACTCTCCAAGTCTTAGCCACGTTTGACGCCAAACTGCTGTTGGATAAAAGCCATCTTTTCTTTGTGTCTGCTGCGTTCTCTTTGCCCAAACCAAACACTGCACATTACCGTTGAGGTCATGGGTAGATGTGAAGCTATGCAGAATGAATCATTCCTGTGTGTTGATTCATCTACTTTGCGTTTTCTCTTCACAAAGTAGATTCTCATATAGTGAATTGGGTTTTCTTCTGTTATGGGTACAACCGTGGGCAGTATTGTATGAATAGGAGATTTAATGAAGATGGGTTCTCTGTGGCTAAAGTGATTCTCAGAGATTCTCATATTAGCTGTCGACATCAGTCATAGTGTATATTTCAGAAAATTCACTAGCGGTCTCTGTCAAACGATCAGTAGGAATAAAGCTGTCATTCTTTATGATCATACATCTCTCCCTGTCTTTAATCTCAATTCATTTCTCTCATCTCTCTCTCTCTCTCTCTCCCTCTCATCTTTTTCTCTCTTTTCTTGATTTGCCTGATTTTTGCTCAGCCGTCTACTCAGAGTGAAATCAGTTATGAATTGTTGACCTGCCACATCTGATGATGGATTTCCTTTAAATTTTCTGTTAAATTCCCTGCCTGCCTGTCAGCAAAGCTTAACTTGTCTAACTTCAATCCATAAACTTGTTAAATTCCCGCTGCACTCCAGTGGATTAGGCTTTTTTCCCCTTTTATACCCTGAAAAGCTTTTTTTTTTTTTTTTTTTCCTGCCCTTCTCTTTAGGTACGGCGTAAGGGGATGTTGCTTAAGCAGGGACAAAAACATGTCATTTTGATATGGAGGAAATATTTTTGTGTAGCTTTGTGTTGAAGAAGATATTGAAACCGGACATGTTTCCGCTGATAAAACTTCCTTTGCATACAGGAGGGATAAAATCTCACTGCCGTATTTAAACTGATGACGATATAAGCAGATATAAGCAGAGCCACCCAGGACCCGTTGTTGTAAGGTTAGCAGCTTCACTCTGTTGCATTCTGTATTCCATGACAGTGTCTGTGTGCGCCTTGTGTGCTTAGGAACACAAAGCGTCCATGTATATTTAAGGGCAGGCAGACACTCACTCTCTCTCTCTCTTCCTCTCTCTCTCTCTCTCTCTCTCTCTCTCCCTCCCTCTCTCCACCTCTTTTCCAGTATTTCACTCACTATATCAAAGGCAGCACTCACCCAGAACCTGCTGTGGGCACTCTGGGTGAAGGCAGGCTTTGCCCCTGTGTTGGAAGCCCTTGAAGTGGTAATCAGGCTGGAAAGGCTTCTTTGTGACCTTAGGCTGACTGTGGTCTATAGACCTTGAGCGTAGAGAGGGGGTTTGGGTTAGAGCAAAGGCCTCTGGGAAAGGACTCTCATCCAGGGTAAAACTGAGAAATCCCATCCTGACGTCCTTATCTCCCATGCGTTATTTTGCTCCCAGCCACATACCAGCCACCACTTCTATTGTTCTAGACCAGACGACCGAGTCTGCCGCGCTCCACCTTTTCTGTCACACTATTTCTCTTTATCCCCTCCCTACTACTTCTCTCTCTCTCTCTCTCTCTGTCTCTGTCTCTCTCTTTCTCTCTCACTCTGTCTGGCTCTCTCAAACTGCTGTCTGTGTCCCTGTACCCTTGAAACCTCTCTGGCTTTTTTTTTTTTTTAGTATTTCTCCGTGCTGGGAGTGAGTATGTAGTAGGGAGGGTGTCTGGCTGTTGTCAGCTGTCTGAACTCAGGTGACTGTATATGAGGACAGTGGGCTCTGCGTTATGTATCTGGAGCCAAGGTTGTGAGGCCTTTCCTGATAAAAGCACGCGCGCACACACACACACACACACACACACATGCGCGCACACACACACACACACACACACACACACACACGGAATGGCTGCTCTCCAAGTCTGACCTTCCAAAAGCTCTGAGCAGGTACTGAGGGACCAGGGAGGGTGGATGGGAACATTAAGTGCTTTGAAAGCTTACCTCAGCCCAAGTAGCGTGAGTGTTTCTGTCATTCTCACTCAGGGACAGAGAGAGAGAGAGAGGACTTCTCACCCTCCGTCCTCTATGAAAAAGGCTGCGGCCATGACTTTGTGCCAAGCAATTTTCAGTAAATAGGGTTTTAGCAGCCTCCTCTTATTTTATTGATTTATTTATTGTTTTTTTATAGTGATCCTACCCAATCGCCACAGCTATACCTGCAGGGCTAGGGACGAGAGCAGAGTCCAGGTCTGACAGCTGTCTCGGTGGCCTGGGGCTCTTCGCACGGGTCCCGCAGAGGAGGCCCTGAGTCTCCAGGCCACCTCCGTCAGATCCCAGGGTTCCTCAGCTTCACTCTCCATGGCAAACGTCGCGTTCTCTCTCTCTCTCTCTCTTTCTCTCTTTCTTTCGTAGAGCAGGGGCTGTGCGACATGTTTACATTCTCTGAAAAGCTTTTCTTGAACCTCTTCCAGCTCCTCTCTCTTCGTCTGTCATCTAGAGCCTGAGCACTCTCAGCTTCTAAGCCGACGCCCGCGTTAGCCTGAAACCGAGCGAGATCGTATATCGCCGGCTGCCTGTTTCGCTCTGTCTAATGATTTCTACCAAAAGAATGGAAATATTTTCATATAGAAGTTTTTTTTTTTTTCTGACAGAGGAATCCAGCTTTACCATTTGGTATATCTATTTTACATGTGAAAAGTGCTCATTTTGAAGCAGTTTTAAGGTCACCTTTCCCTTCTCATCTGAAGTAGACAGTGATCTCTGCATACAAGCTAAGGCTGTTATCTTTTTTTTCCTTCCTTGAGGAAAAACAAACAGCTTTTGTGTTTAAGGGAAGTATCGCATCTCCCGGCACTGCTGAGTCGTGGGTTGTGGTTTAGGTGATCGATCATGTGGAGAAAAGTTTCTCGGTTTGTCAGCGCTGACGAATTGAAGAGGGTAAATATTGGCGTTGGCCGTTGTCTGGTGCTTTTCCATTCTTTTGTTGACTTTTGCATTGCTCTCTTAAATATGCTTATGGACCAAGGATGGGATCATGTGAAAATTTATCCAAGCTAATCTTGTGGAGCTCTCACCAACTCCTAGTGTTCCTAGAGTTGTTAAGTTCTGTAAATTGGTTATACTGTGTTCTTTCACTCAGCTAAACACTTTGATCTTGGGATGTGTGTTGCGTATGTTTTATTTATTAGTACAGATGAAACAAATAATAATTAGAAAAAAAAAGTCTTAAGATGAAAGTTGCCATCTGTGTGGTTTGATTAAAACCATAACTACATCGGCCAATTTGGAGCCGAGCCACGGAACATCTGTACCCGTGTTGTGAAATTAAAAAGATGTGTTGGAATTAACAAAGCAAAATGCTGGATGAGTTTGATAGAAAAAAGGTCAAACAGACAGAAGAAAAAGACTTACTATTGTTTACTGTTGTGTAAATCCTTAATTAAGTGAAGAGATTGGTTTATCTTGATGTAGTTTTTGGAAATCATCACCCAGCTCTGCTATGGAGGCACCAATACTTGGACACATGATGCCTTACCTCTCTCTCCCACTCTCTCTCTCTCTCTCTCCCTGTCTCTTTCCCTCTCTGTCCCACACTCTCTCCCACTCTCTCTCTCTCTCTCTCTCCCTCTCTTTTGCATTGTGATCATTATCAGTAAAACATCCTTGTTTTCTTTTCTTTGTCTTCAGCCATCTGCCGTCATAGTTCAGCTGTGTGGAAAAATGCAGAACGCCTGACTCAGGACTTCATCTGTGCACTTCACATCATTCACATTTTAACACATCTAGTCCTAACAGTTCACTCACCGCTCACTGTTACTGGGCGTTTTATCCCACCTCTGATGGAGCTGATTCAGCTCATTAAACCCTCATCAAAGCCCCTGATTGGTTGAATCAGCCATGCCCGAGTCAGGTTTGATCAAACCCAGGTCAGGAAGTGCCGTGGGGATCAACTTGGGAAAGCATCACCATTAGGTTTCTGCATGATACCATAGCTTTTTTGTGTGTGTGTGTGTGTTTTACCCTTTCTCATTGTTCTCTCTGTCAGCATTCGATATCCATCCTCTCCAAATAGGTCAAAAGCAAAGCGAAAAATGCAGACAGTCGTTTTTTTTTTTTTTTGTTTTTTTTTCCTGCTGATCCTGAATGCTGGCAGATGGGCCCACTCTGCTTGACAGGCTCAGTGTTTACTCAGTATACTGGCGTCCCCAGAGAAAGACGCTCTCTCACTTAAGTCATGGTGCACATCAAGTTGTGTGCCATGCCTGGATTTTCCTGGAGTCAATCACTGCACTGTGAATTATTCTCAAACCGTGGATTCTTCTCTCTTTCTTTTTTTTTTCTTCCTCCCATCAGTCTTGTGTGTGTGTGTGTGTATGTGTCTGGGATGGAGATAGGGATGGGTTTTCCCCCTCTGTCTGAATGAGTGATGTGTGACAGTCTCTACCCAGATGGGGGTTTTTTTCTCTCTCTCTCTCTGATGGAAGAACCGCCACGTCCGTTAAACACGGGTCTGATCAGCGTCCCTGATGTGGGATTAAGCCCTTTTTTTTGGAGGATATTTGTGTTCGTTCGTGTGACGTTCAGTTTACAGATGACGACGATGATTTTTAGCTGCTTTCAGGACTCGGTTGTACATTTTTAAGGCATAGTCCTTTGTCAAACACATGTCTTATACATGGGGAGAAAACAGACGTGCACTTCCTCATAACAAATTTTGGCAGCGCTGTGCTCGTACGTAAGCTGCAGTGCATATTAAGTAGGGCTTGCTGGATAGGAAACCCAAGGTCAGGAAATGATGCCAGGATTACCTAAATAGTTGCTTTGTTTATTAGAGTTCCACCTTAACAGAAGACAGCTATAAAGAGTAATAAGCGTAGGCCATTTCTTTAGAAAGAACAGCTATGACTGTGTTTCTCTGATGTTTCTTGCGTCAGTTCCTGAACTGTTTTTGAGTTTTTTCACCAACTGTCTCCGTGGGTTTTTTTTCCTCGCTTGAGGTTCGATCCACACCCAGCCTCTGCGCTGTGACATTTTGTGTTTGTTAGAAAGGAGGTGAAATCATGTGCAAAAAATAAAACAAAGTAATTTAAAATTTATTGAGACAGGATCAAACTCATTCTCTCCACCCTGTCTCTTGGTTTCTAAATTATGACATGCTGTGACGGTTTTCTCTAAATGGAACATTTTGTAGTCTGTCTTTTTTTTTGTTCTTTCGTAGACGCAGAAATGATGACAACAGCTTGTTAATCGATATGCTCTCGGGGCATATCGATATGCTCTCCCCTAAACAGCTGCTCCGCTAGGCCATTTGTGTAAATACAGATAAAAAACAAAACAACAACAACAACAAAAAACATGTTAAGCAGATATGTAACAGGATGGTAAGTGGCTCTCTCACTTAAACTGAAAGTGAAAAAAGTTGTTGAGGAACAAGCGCAGGTGCCTTGAAAAAAGACCCGCAGGACCGACTTCATCGACGGTTAATGAAAAAAGACTTGCAGGCCCGACTTCATCGACTCTTAATGAAAAGCAGACGGCCTCAAAGCCGGTCCCCAGCAGTGGTTTAGAAGGCCGACGGAAAACAAAACACTCCTCTCTTATCCCCCGACGTGATTCTGGAGATATAGCGCCGTGTTCTCCGTAGTGCCGGGGGTGTCACCACATCTTTGCCTTTCTTTCCATCTCTCATCCTCTCTTTCTCTCTCTCTTTCTCCCTCTCTCCCCCCTCACCATCTTGCTTTTTATCCCTCTCATACCAGGAATTCCTCCCAGCTTTGCTTGGCTTCAGGGGGTGTAATATGGCATGTATGTTGGTGTATGTGTGTATGTGTGCATATACATACATATATATATATATATATATATATATATATATATATATACCCGGGGGTGTGTGTGTGTGTGTGTGTGAGAATGTGTGAGGGTGTGTGTGTGTGCTGCAGACATCTCAGTCTGCCTAATCTGTCAGAGTAATTCATCTGACTGATTAAAATCCCTGAGAGGAAAACGTGTGTCATATAATGAAGAATGAGAGACCGTGTGTTGGGGCTTAATGATATTTTTCCTCATCTGTACTATTTCATTAGCTGTGCTAATTGAAAAGGAGCTCATTTTCTCTGATTCAGAAATACTGTATTTGTTGTCTGCGGTCGTTAATTCACTGCCTAACACAGATGGCTCGTTCTGTCAAAATCCATCATAGCCCAGACTCTTTAAAAACCTCAGCAGGGAAATCGTGTTTTTTCTTTTTTTTTTTAACATAGCTTAAGCTCACACCAGCTCTGTGGATATGAAGAACATTTGATCTTTGCTCTTTCAGGTTCTAGTGTAGTCCCTCCCATTTTATCATCTAGGCCTATGGAATTTCACGTTTATTTGTTTAGAGAGATGAGGTCTCTTTCGATTGGGGGAAGAAACTCGTGTTTTAGCTGCGTTCCCCATTCACAGTTTGTTGGCATGGAATCAGTTGGCAGGCTGACTTTCTGTAATGTGGGAGACCGCGAAAGCAAAACTGCAGAAATATGTGGGTGTTCAACTGCTCTGGTTCACTTCAATTATAAACTATTGTTTATCATTTTTTTTGTCCTGTTTTTTTTCTCATATTACAAAATTTGTTCTTACAGCCTTTTTTTTTTTTTTTTTTTTTGTTCCTCCATATGGTGGGAATCCCAATTAACATTAATGGAGAATGAGAGGATTTAAAAAAAGAAATAGAGAGAGAGAGAGACACAGAGAGAGACAGAGAGGGAGACAGTTAGGGAAAATAAACTGTTTGAAAATGTATGACATCTTAGGGGTGAAAGCTATGGAATTCACACTCCATTGATTATGGCTCTCATTTAGGAAATAGTCAGAATTTTTGCGGTAAACGTTATGGTATCAGCTACTCTTTCACAAACGCCCCCCCCCCCCCCCAAAAAAAAAGAAAAGAAAACGCACAATGAATCCTTTCCTGTGTCCTTCACAGCGACCCTATAAACACCCATTCACGCAGTAGACAGCACATTCAGTGATAAGGATATTACCACTAAATCATCCAATCAGCAGTTGACCTTCGTCCAGCTTCTCTGTATTCATTGGCTATGACATTGTGTGTGTAGCTCTAATTGAAAATGCATGAGGCAAAAGGGCAGAGTGAGATGCTAACCTTTCAGAACAGCATGTCAGAGCATGCATAAGGAATTAAACACAGCACTCCGCTTTACCTCCGGGGTCTCGCCGGAGAGTCGCAACAAGACAATAACTGGGTTTGTGCGGTAAGACCGATACCTTGACCTGCGTAACACAGAAACTGGCATGTGCTCACAGAGTTTCAATAGTATTACGTTCTGAATGATGTCAGCTCTGTGGTCCAGCCTCAAACCACACATTTAGTCAGTCTCACACCTACTGTTGTACAACGTAATGACAACTAACCATATAATTCTCTCTCTCTCTCTCTCTCTCTCTCTCTCTCTATATATATATATATACACACAGCCACATACACCCCCCCGGCCTGCGCACACACTCACACACACACACACACACAGTGGAGCTCACATGCATACCTCCCACCATGCTGTGTGCAGCTTGTCCATTGCTATTCCTTTTGTTCCGCTAGCATTCACCGCTAGCTCTCCCAGATGGACAGAGATAATGGATCAGCCAGTGCTTTGTTGTGAGGAGGGTTCACAGCCCCTTGCTGATAATTATATCGTTTGAGAGATTTTTTTTTCTTCACCCCCAATAATACCTCCTGCCATCATTGGAAATACTGTTAATTACATACAATTTGACTTGATAGCACTGGTTAAGAGAGAGAACTTGGAGAGAAGGTGGATTTGGGTGCAAAGCTTTGGGTTAGATGGATCATCGCTCTTCTAATTCAGTTTGTGCAGCATTATGAAAAACTAATTTGAAATGTCTCAATTAGCATATTCAAATCAAATTCGGTTCCCGCCGGACAGCTGGTGTTTAAAGACGTTTGTTAAAACTATTGAGACAAAGGGATTAAATCAATTAAAATTTCATTTGTCTGTAAAATGCCAGTAATTACACCATTAAAACATTCAGACAGCGTCTGTATTTATTCTTGCAAGTATTGTGTTTTTTTTAATTTATTTCTTCTTTTTTTATCATAGCATTTATCTGAAGCCACAGCGTAATATTTCGGCCCTTCTTTTTTTTTTTTTTCTTTTAAAAAAAGAAGACGTGATTACTTTGTTCTGTGGATATTTTTGCGGGAGTACTTTCGAGACCCCTAATAGTAGCCCCGCTGTGAGTCTGTACACTGTTTTCAGCAAATGACTTCGAGGTATAGAAAGTAACACTCCTAATGCAGCAGCTACCATTTACTGCCATTATATCCAGGTTATGAGCTGTCTGTAATCACTCGCCCGCAGAGCAAACATTTCGCTTTTACTCCAGCTGAGACGGAAAGCCCTCTGCCAATATCACATCCCAAACCCCAGGAATAATACTGAAAGTAAGTGGAAATTTGATCTCTTACCCCGCGAAGGACCCGGGGAGAGAGGGAAGAGTGGGGGGGAGGAATAAAAAGAAAAAGAAAGAGGATTCAAACGCTCTTACCATGGCAATGTCAGGTCGCTGTGTGTGTGTGTGTGTGTGTTTTTTCTTCTCCACAATGAATAACAGCGGCGTGAAGTCCAGTGCTAGAGGAAAAGAGGAAGAGAAAGAGAAAGCACTAGCGGGTATAGAAAGGATAGATGGTATATGCGCTCTCATGTTTGTGCTAGTACCACTCGACACCAAAGAGCCCTTCGTTTTACTTCACTGGACTCTCATTAACTCTCAGTTGCATGAATGTGTTCAGCTTATCACTCATTTTGACTGGCAGTGGTCCTCAGAGAGGCTGTTATTTTGATGTGATTGTGTGTGTGTGTGTGTGCTTTTTAATAGCTTTTTCCTGATTTGCTCTTTTTGGATGCTAGATTGGGGCTGCCATGAGACGTAATGCTATGATAACCAGAGAAAAAAATCCTTTAATCGATAATCTTGGGATACTTAAAAAGACCTTTGAAACCTTGGTAAACATTGAAAATGGTAATTGGCGGATCCTGAAACTTTAAAGTTTCCACATACTCTCTTACTCTGCATTCAAATCTGTTCATTCATTCATTCATTCATTCATTCATTCATCTGTCAGTTCATTCATTTACTCACTCTCTCACCCATTCACTCTAAGTTCTTCGCACCTGTGTGCTTTCTCTACATTTTGGAGACAGAGAAAATTTTGTGTGGAAAAAAAGATAAATAAACGCCGTTATTTTACGCCGTTACGGAGCTGAACTTCATAGCGCGGGAGGTCAGCAGAAGTTTTTACGAGGATGCGGAGAGAATGTAACACACACTCACAAAGATAAATGTTATAGGCACTAAAGCTCTGATCTTGAGAGCAGACAGCTGGTTTATTATAGGGGACTAACAGGAAGAGACCGAACAGGAAAAGGCCACACTTGACCAGAGGGGTGCCAATTAGACACTTGTAGATCTCTCCACCATGCGGCTGATTATTTGCGGCTGTTATGTGCAATAATTGCCCCTGGCACTCTGGGATAATGTTAGAGAGACTCTTAAAATATTTAATTAGAGGATGTACTTTGAGAAAGGGTTGCTGGTTTGTTTTTGAAGCGGGAAAAACAACTGCACAGTGCAAAAAGTAGCTGTTTTTTTTTTTTCTTTTCTGTGGCAGGTGTTAAAAATCACTTACCCTCGGAACATATTAGGAATACTGTTTATTCACACTGTAATACCAGTAAATGCAACACTTATTGTATAGCTTGTGTAACTGTGTATAGGGAAGTGCTCACATCTCATTAACAAAGTAAGACATGAGCTACTCTGCTTTCCTTATAGGAATTTCCAGCATTGGAATTTCCAGCATTTGGTTTTCATTTTCACCGGCGTTTTCACCACACAGCACTGACGTCCCATCTCACTCGGAGATGTGACATTAATACCTTTTTCCAATGGACAGACGGGTCCCTGTCGTATGTGTACTGAGCAGAATTTGCTGTAGTTTAATCTGTATTCGGTTATGCTAAGTGACATTGGTGTGAATGAAATACAAAGGTCAGGGACCTGTAAGAAGCTGTGTTATTAATCTGTGTTTGATACAGTGTCGCTCATGGGACTCTTGCTTTGAAAAGGCTCCGGGCAGAATTTCCAGGCTTTTCTCTAGAAGCTGTATTGTGGAGTGCTTGCTTGTTTATTTGCTCAGGCAATAGAGGCGGCAGTGGTCTCTCATTACTCGATGCCAAAGTATCATGGAGGAGAGGAAAGTAAGTGTGTGTGTGTGTGTGTGTGTGTGTGTTTGTAGCAGTACCAAGCAAGTTTGCATAGACAAATTCCCTCTTCTTTTCTGGGTTTTGCAGAGCCAGGCAAACACTTGGTATCAGAGGTCTGAGGTCTCAATTAGCTGAAACCTAAAAAGAAGGATTTAAAGTTGGAAAAACGAAAAGAAAAAAAAAAGTAGCCTTGTCAGAGGAGCCAAGCCAACAAAATGAGTCTTGCTAATCAAGAGACTCTATGTGCTAACCAGAAAGACTAGAAACCACACATTCTATTCAGATTACATAACGTCTAATTTTGGGAAAAAAAAAAAAAAAAATCCTTGCTACAATGGTGTTTTGGTGCCAGCCGGTTATTTTGTATTAAGTAATTTTGTTTTGATGAGATGGTGACAGTTGGTAGGTTCTTTGCTGATGAAACACTGTACCAGACTAAAGGCCAGCTAACTGTGAAAGATTGTCCTTCATGCAGCATGAGTCTTGAGATGCCTTCGACACTGTTGGAACAACAGTTTGTCAGGGTATTGCCAACCTGTCATTAAACTTATCGCTGACAAATGAAGAGGGATTGAAACAAACTGATAAAAAAATGATGCCACAATGAATATATAACACGGGATTTGGTGGTTTACATTTATCGCAGAAAAGCCCGTACCATAAAAATGAAAATTCTTCTGCAGCAAGTTCTTCAAATGAGTAGTCATTTTTGCGTCTCCGAAATTCCTGTGTTTAAAAAACTAGTTTTATGGCCAGTTGTTGCTAGTTTTTCAGGGTGCTTTTTTAAAACAGAGCTCAGGCCTTTCGGCTCGTTTGGTTAAAACTAATTTCTTCTCTACAGTCATAAATCTTCTTGTTATGGCTAAAAGCTCCATATTTGCTGCCAGAAAAGTACTATTTAAGTAATATTTTACACCGTTTGCTCAAGCGGCTAAAAGTGTTTATTTTGGATGTCTAGTAGCAACAAGCTGCCATTGTACCGAACTCTGTCAACTCTTCCTGTGTTTTCCCCTCTGAGGACCAATAGAACATTAGCTGACTCATGGGTTTAAACTGGCCTGACCTCACCGCCGTGGTTTTGAAACATCTCCGAATTTCACGTGTTCCTGTGAAGTAAGATAGCACTTTGCCTTCAATGAGTAATTTTTTTTTTTTTTTTTTTTGCCTTCTTCACACGTAGGCGATTCTCTCTCACTCCACCTCTAATTACTACGGTGTCAGAAAAGCCGTGGGCTCACGTTACAGTGTTTTCTTTGAACCCCTGCTGTCTGTATATAGATCTAGTGTCCTGGTGGTAGCAACACAGGGGAATGTTCTGGCTCAGGAGGGGGATGAGAGCAGATGTCTTACGCTGGCGGCACTGGCATCTGGAATCGATCTAAGAAAAGATATCAGATCAATTACTTCTCCGTCGTGTTGGCTTTTTGGGGTACCAACTTCATGTAACAATCAGCACGACTTAACGAGCCAAACTCTCGCTGCGGCCAAAGCTCGAGTTTTTGGAACACACTCTTGCGTTCGGCTCTTGTGTTTGCATTCGAATTGAATTGGCTGCACTCTGCAGGAGTTTGAATGACTGAAATTGAGCTTCACTCAGTTCAAATCAAACGTATTGATCAATTTACCAGATCACTCACTCATAGATAACCAGTAGCCAGATGGGAATCAGTAACAAATTTGGGAATTGAACACAGCCCAGTTTTGTCGGCTTACGCATGACACATGACCCCGAAACTTGACCTTTGAAAGACCTCTTAGGCAGCAGACACAGAGTGAAGCAATGTTTAGAGTGGCTCATTTGGCAAAGGAAGTCACCTGAAAATTTGTCATGTGCTTTTTTTTTTTTTTTTATACCCCCCCCCCCCCCCCCCCCCCCGTCTCTCGCAGATTTCACTTTTTCTCCATGATGGTGCAACATGTGGTACTTCACGTTGGTGCTTTCCACAGTAAGCCTGAATGGCATCTAAAACAGGATTTTTTTTCTTTCTTTTTTTTTGCTTTTCTTTTCTTTTCTCCCCCCCCCCCCCTTCGTCTTTAGGTTTGCTCCTTGCTAGACTTCATCAGCACGGTTTAATGATCTGGTTTCTCTACCTCGTTGCTAAGCAACCTTGCCTGTTCGGCACAAGTGCTCGAGCCATGGAGTCCCGTAAAAGATGTGACATGTCTCTAAAGAGGAGGGATGGGCAATGGGTGGAGAGGGAGGAGGGAGGCTGGGGAGGTGGCGGAGGACAAGATGGCTGTTAGCTGCCCACCTCGTTCACGCATGTTCTCATCCTGCATAAGGAGATCTACAGCTGTTAAAAAAAAACAAAAAACTTTTTGCTTCCCCCACCCCGTACTGGTTAGTCTGACCTTGCACTTTGCTCTTATGTTGATTTTGAGTGGATTAATCAACAATGAACTTTAGAGAGAGAGAGAGAGAGAGAGAGAGAGAGATGAGGGTGATGGGGAGCTTCACTGCTCCAGGCTGAGAAATGGATGAGTTGGCTGCCCATGATGGTGGATAGAAGTACATTGTCTGAGCATGCTGAGGTAATCTCTGTGCCAACCGCTGGTGAAGAGCCCAGAGAGAGAGAGAGGGGGAGAGGGAGACGGAGAGAGGGGTGGGGAGAAGGGGGAGAGAGAGAGAGAGAGAGAGGGAGTAAGAGAGAGAGAGGGAGAGAGAGGGAGGCCCCTTTGTTCAAACGCCATTAGCCAAACTCTGGCTGTGAGGCGGGGAATTGCACTACAGCAATTAGTCTCATGAACTGCAACAGGGGGGTTGGGGGAGGGGGAAGTGGAGGGAGGGGGGTGATCTGCCCGTGACGGCAGTTTGCTTTGGCAGAGACGAGATGCGTTTGTCGTCAGGACTGGAGGCCTTCAACACCGAATGCCAGCCACCTCCTCAGAGTCAGTTTTCTTGCTCTGAAAACACAAAGAGTTCTCTGAGCAAAAAAAAAAAAAGGAAAAAAAAAAGACGAAGCAAAACACAGAAACCAGCAAAAAAAAGAAAAAGGAAAAAAAAAAAAAAGAAAAAAAAACCCCACCACACTCACTGGAGAAATATCAAGCGTTATTGTTTCCTTGCTGTCAATCCCCTGGAGAAGGACTCTTTTTTAACAGCAGATGTTGTTGTCCTAGCGTCTCCGCCGAAAGCAAAGAAAGTTTTGTTTTCCTTTGGTGTTGTTTGGTGTTCTAAAGACTTGTAAGGACAGGAAAAAAAAAAAACCTGACTGAGGGAACTGTTCTGTTTTATTGAACACTTGAATGAATGAGTGGTCCTTACTGCAGACAAAGTGGCATTAACTCGGATTACCGCCGCTGCCTCTTCCCCTCTCTCCGAGAGTGTATTTTAAAGATGAAGGGGAGAAGACAGGAGATGGAAAAAAAAAAGAAAGAGCATATAGAGAAATAGAGCAGAATTAGCCTGAAGACAAGAGCTATGCCAGGAGGGGAGGGGAGTCGTTGAGCAGCAGGCATGGGAGTGGTGCGGAGTGGTGCGATAATTTAGTTCACTGGGTTTGATAAACACATCGAGGAGGAAAAGGGCCATGAAGTGGCCCAGAAAAAGAGGCCTTTGTCACAGAACTAATAGAGCCATCTTTCCTCCCATAGACAGAGGCGCTCATACCCGGGGCTGACTCAGCATCCACGGTGACTGTGCTCCTCTTATTGCCTTGCTTAGCTGCGTTTGCCTCTCGGGCTAGCATCAACCGTAGTCTGCCCGGCGACCGGCTCCGTCAATTTAAAACCGCGTGTATCGCCACCCGACTGTCTGACTGATGTCTGATGAGTATCGCATGAGTGCTTCTCCCATTCACAGACAGACATCAGTCATTGTTTCAGCAGCGCTTTGGGACTGAACTGGGGGGGGGGGTCGGGGGGTGGTGGTGCTGGTGACGTGGGGGGGGGGGTGTAAATGTGTCGGTATGCATAAAATGTTTTCACTAGGTAAGTCGGTCGACCAATCAGAACGTATTAAGAACCGCTATATTAAAGCAATACCTGGTCTATCAGCACGGCACATTGGTCCTGAGTTCATGTGGAGGAAAAAAAAAAAAAAACGAAGCGAGGTCACGTTTGAAGGCTTTTGAATTAATGGAACCTTCATTCTTTACTCATTAATTACAAAGTCGTTACATTCTTCAAAAAATTGACTCAATACCTCCTGTCATTTTTTTCCCCCATTATCGTGGCGAGTAATTGGCTAGACCCATCTGTTTCACAAGTGCCATAGCCCATTGAATTAAGTGACTGTTACAATCATGTTACTTGACTTGGCTGAATTCAGGCTTCTCTCTCTCTCTCTCTCTCTCTTTCTCTCTCTCTCTCTCTCTCTTTCTCTCTTTCTTTCTTTCTCTTGCCAGTTCATTTCTTTGACTGTTACGAACACAATTAAAAAGTCATTCCCCTTCTTGTACCACAAAAGCTTCTCTTTGCTCAACCTGTTTTCAGTGCGTGTTATCTTTCTCTGGAGTTTTCTCTTTTTCCAGAGCGAACAGCGGACGTGAGTCTCAGTAAATGCTGGAGAGATCAATTCCAAGTAGGGTGAAAAGAAAGAAGCAAAAAAAAAAAAACCTGCTTGCATACACTGACTCAGAGTGACTTAGCAACGCACGAGTGCACGGCCCTATTTCGCCTGCAGATAACAAACACTTTATTCTCTCTCTCTCTCTCTCTCTCTTCATTCGCATCTGTCATCAATTGAGCTCAATTACTTAAGCGGAAGGGGGTAAAGGCCTTCAAAGAGCAAATCTACTCAGACCACTCTATTTCTGTCATCCTGATTGATTTGAGGACAAGATGTTTGTCTTTCTCACTGTTTGTGCGTGACCTTTACTGTCTGCATGGGGTCTTCAATAATACAGCCCCCCCCCCCCTCCCGTTGGTCCCATTAATATAGTCTGTTTTACATGAAGACACATCATGAAGCTGTTTTTCTATCTTTTTCCATCGACAGGCACCTCGTAATGATTAGTAATGTATCTGATAAGGAATTGCTTTTGAGTAACACCGTGGTTTTTCACTGAGGTTCTTCTTCTTTTTGTTTGAGTTAGGAAAGATCTCTTTGACTCTGCATTTAAAGGTTAGCGGCTTTAAATCTCACCTTGTACTATTTCTGAACCCCTCGTCCTCCTACACACATGCACACACACACACACATTCACAATCTGAACTCCTCCAGCAACACGATTAATTTCAGAAAAAAAAAAACAGTCTAACTGAGCTGTGGCTAAGCATTGCTCCCATAACTGAGTATCCCTCATGTTTATGTAGCACACACACACACACACACACACACACACACACACACACACACATACACACACACACACACACATGCATCCGCCAGCCCACCTGCCTGCCTCTGCTTCACTTTCTTCTATGTGCGTGATATGTGGAGAGCTGTCATTACTTCAGCCTGTCTGTTTGTCATTTCATCCTTCTTTGTTTGCACTCTGCTTGTCTGACAGAGCCCGTAGCTGTTCTTTTTGCAGTGGGCTCGCCACGTATTCGATACAATTCACCAAGCACACATTGTTTTTGTTTGTTTGTTTAAACAAGCAAAACAAAACAAAACAAAAAGCTGAATATTCTACTCTTGAGATTAATGATAAGAATAATAATGCAAAAAAAAAAAAAAAAAAAAATAGAAACAAATGGAATTTCATTCATCTACATCTCCGTTGGCCACATCTTGAAATTCCATCTTCTCTCTCTCTGTGAGTGAAATTGTTCTGCCCAAGGGCTTTCTGTTCTACATGCTCATATCTCGCATTCAGATGGTTACACAGGCTGTCCTGCGGTCCTCTGCTTTCTGGCATTTACTAGTGTGAAAAGCAAGAGCGTGGTTAGTTTCTCATCGCCTTAAGGCACAAGTCAGCAGAACAACCCCAACAGTGATGTACCGGTCCCACATTTTCCGCCCAAATTCCTCATAACGCCAAAAATGTATCCCCAAAATAGGATAATTGCATTATGGGTTGTCTGCGTGTCTGTTCTCTCGCCCACTCGCTTGTCTGTCTGTCTGACTGTCTGTCCACTGGGAAATAAATGACTCCGGTTCTGTGTGTTGGTAGACACCCAATGCCTCCGTGCACTAAGAGCGGTTTCTCTCTCATCTGCACTTGAAAGAGCGCTTTGCATTTGAGAGTGCAAAAGAAGGGGGAGGGGAAGGGGGGGGGGGTGGTCCTCGGGGTCACCGCAGTAACAGACTTTTCGAGTGGCAGACAGGAGAGCGAACTGCGCGGAAGGGGGCGGGGGGTGGCCTAGAGAACCAGTCGTTCCCTCGAGTGTTTACAACATGAAAGGTCCTTTCTAGAATGTATAAATACTTTCTAATCTTTGTTCATGTCACAGAGCTAACAGTGTGTTCGCTGTGGGAGGCGGGTAGATTAATCGAGACTGGTGTTGAAAGCTCCGTTCCTCCGCTCAACACTTTTGTGTCGCTCTCGTCCGATTCCAAAGTGGTAACATCTTTATTTCTGTAGAGTTTTGATTTGTCTTTCTGTAAGCTGTGCCCCAGATGACTTCATGGATGTCTTTTCCTTGAAGAAACATTGTCTGCGAGCTTGTTAAAAAAAGAGAAAAACAATTAGTTTTTGGAAAATTTTAAGCAAAGTGAAAGTTGTTTTATTGCTTTATAATTATTCCATTTGGTCTTCGATGCTTTTTTTTCAATTGTTTCAACATTTTTGCCCGTACCTACTATACATCTGAATGTTTTCCACTTTCTGACACTGTGTTCAGCCCTGTATGATGGAGCTGTAACTTGACTGTAGCTTTGTTCAGCCCTGTATGATGGAGCTGTAACTTGACTGTAGCTGTGTTCAGCCCATGTATGATGGAGCTGTAACTTGACTGTAGCTGTGTTCAACCCTGTATGATGGAGCTGTAACTTGACTGTAGCTGTGTTCAGCCCTGTATGATGGAGCTGTAACTTCACTGGAACTGGGTGGCTTAAGCCCCCGATGTTATTTGCCTCTTAATTCTCACATTTGTTACGCTGTGAAAAATTTACAAGCTTTCTCCGTAGGTCAGACCTCAGAATGCATACTCACTCCATTATCTTGGTGCCGGCTAAACTTGTTTTTTTTTTTTTTTTCCTTTTTTTTTTCTTTCTTCTTTCTCTTTTTCTTCAAGGTTCATTCACAGCCCGGTTTGAATAGGCTTATTAATTGTGTCTAGAAGAGAAAAGCTGCCTTTTGATCAGCCAGTCTGAATCCAGGGCCATCAGTGTGTTAGAAA
Organism: Chanos chanos; assembly: GCF_902362185.1. Lineage (NCBI taxonomy): Eukaryota > Metazoa > Chordata > Actinopteri > Gonorynchiformes > Chanidae > Chanos > Chanos chanos. The sequence continues at coordinate 13,229,160 of NC_044509.1, forward strand.
TACCAGGAGTCACTCGGTGGCTGTGAAAAGGTGTTGTTCATTAGAGTGTCAGAGCGTGTCTTAAAAGACAGACATTACAGAAGAGTAGAGCAACAGACAGGACAGACTTGATTGAGTGCCAAGCTGTATTTACATAAGGATGAGAGATTGAACCGCCAAGCCAAGCTGAGAATAATAATAATAAAAAAAAAAGTGTTGAAACTCAAAACCTTGTTCAAAAAAAAAAAAAAAAAAAGAAGAAAAAGGGAAAAAAAAAGAAAAGAAAAAAAGGAAAACATTTTTTGATTGTTTTCCAAGTGTAGGCTCATATGAACACACATCGTGAGGAGCATACTTGATTCTGGTCCAAAACGAGATCTGTGCAAGTTATTGCATTCCAAGATTTTCGAGCGAATTTTGGATTTTGAAGCCAGTTAGGACCAAAACTAATTTACAGACCCACTTTTTATTTACTGGGATTTTTAGCTATTAATTTATTCATTTTTAATTACCTACGTGAAATTTACTAAATAATGATAATACGCATATTTAGGTCAGGTAGAATTAGTGAATGGAATATATTCTTTTCTTTTCTTTCTTCAGTCTCCAGCAGGAGTGTTTAGTGAACGTTAGTAGTGTTAATAGTGTGATAGCGTTAATAGTTTCAATAGTGTGATAGTACGTTCTGCACATACAATGGCCAACATTCTGTAGAAGACAGAATCTG